>NC_079400.1:20776322-20786322 GCF_029220125.1 Pseudoliparis swirei
GATCCTCTGAAACTTTAAAATTTCCTCAGCTGCCTGAGGTGGTAGAGGCGCTGCCTTGCCTTTCTCACCAGAGTGTCTGTGTTTGTTGACCATGTCAGATCCTCGGTGATGTGGACTCCCAGGTATTTATACCGCTCACCCTCTCCACAGTAGTCCCGTTAATCCCCAGTGGTGAGTACGTCCTCTGTTGTTGTACCCTCCTAAAGTCCACAATCAGCTCCTTAGTTTTGGTGACATTCATGATGAGGCTGTTGTCCTGGCACCAGAGTGACAGATCAGCAACTTCCTCCAGGTAGGCCTTCTCGTCGTTCGGAGATCAGGCCCACCACCACTGTGTCATCCGCAAACTTGATGATGGTGTTGAGCTGAACCTGGCCACACAGTCATGTGTACAGGGAGTACAGTAGGGGCTGAGGACGCAACCCTGGGGGATCCTGTGTTCAGGGTGAGGATTTGGAGTGTGTCTGCCCACCCTGACCACCTGTGGTCTGGCGGTCAGGAAGTGCACGATCCAAGCACACAGGGATGTGTTCAGTCCCAGCTCAATCAGCTTGCCGGCCAGTCTGGAGGGGACTATGGTGTTGAAAGCTGAACTATAATCAATGAACAGCAGTCTGACATAGCCCCCCCTCTGGCTGTCCAGATGAGAGAGTGTGGTGTGCAGTACCTGGGAGACAGCATCATCCGTGGATCTGTTTGGGCGATAAGCAAACTGCAGCGGGTCCATGGAGGAAGGGAGGAAGGCGCAGATGTAGTCCTTTATCAGCCTCTCAAAGCATTTCATGACCACCGAGGTGAGGGCCACCGGTAGTCATTCATACATGCTGGAGAAGCATTCTTGGGCACAGGGACAATAGTGGATCTCTTGAAGCAGGCGGGGACCACGGACTCAGCCAGGGAGAGGTTGAATATTGTGGTGAACACTGGAGCTAGCTGGTTAGCACAGGTCTTCAGTACTCGCCCAGATATGCCATCTGGACCTGCAGCTTTCCTGGTGTTCACCCTCAACAGAGCCCTCCTCACACTGTGCTCGGTCACAGATGGTGGCAAGGGTGGTGGTGGGGGTGGAGATGGTGGAAAGGTGGGGAAACTGCCCAGAGCAGTGGGGGGGGGGAGGCTGTGGGTGAGGTGAGAAGTGATGAGGATGAAGAAAAAGGAGGGGACAATAAGAAAAACAAAAGAAATGTTGCTGATGGGGCTACGGCTGGCAAGGGTGATGGTGATGGTGATGGTGGCAAAGGTGGTGAAATCACCCAGAGCAGAGGCTGTGGTTGAGGTAGGAAGTAATGACGAAAGAAAAGAAGAGGAAGTAAAAGGAAGGAAGAACAAAGAAAATGCTGGGGGGAAGCCCATGGAGTGGGTAGGACAGGTGGGTGGAGTCGTAGGGGCAGAGGAAGAAGGTGTAGGTGAGGAGGGGGCTGAACAGGTGGAGATGGACGAAAAGGAAGCAGGGGGGCAGAAAGAGGCCCCAAAAAGAAAAAGTGACCAGAGCGCTGGCGGCGAGGCCAAGGCTAGCAGGGTGGAGGAGAGGAGGAGGAGTCAAGGGGCGGGGCAGGTGGAGGACAGCAGTGACGAGGAGGGGGCAGAGGACAGCGACTCTCCTCTGATTTTAACAAACAGTCAGACTCAAAAATTGTATACGGCGGATGAAATAAGCTTGTTATTATATAAAACGAAAAACATAAAAAAGGTAGAGGTCAAGGATCACTTCCCTGACCTCGTGGCATTTGAGCACTCCTGCCACTATCACATGGCAAAGAAGAAATTAGATATGCAGGAGGTTTTTAGAATCAGAAAGATTTTACCTAAAGTGAAGGAGTGCATCCAGCAGGGGGAGGTGGAGAGCTTCAATGTGTGTTTTAATTGATTTGTTGTTTTTAAGTTTTATTTGTTTTTTAAACACTTTTCTTTTAATGAACACATTCAGAGTCGGAGTTTTAAACGTAAATGGAGCGAGGGACAGTAAGAAGAGAACATCTATTTATGAATTTAACAAGTTGAAAGCCAACGATGTTCTCTTCTTACAAGAGACGCACAGCGACAGCACCAACGAGGCGGACTGGAGGAGGGAGGGGGGGAAGTCCTCCTGAGCCACAACACCAACCTCAGCGGAGGTGGGCTTCCTCTTCTCCAGGGCCTTCAGCCCGCGGTCACTGGAGGTCAAACACATCGTGGAGGGGAGGCTGTTCTTTGTGAAAGCACGGTTCGACCTTTTTAATGTTGTTTTAATTAATGTCTATGCTCCAACAACCGGGGCAGAGAGGAAGCTGTTTTTATCCAAAGTTAATGATGTTTTAAATGACTGTGCCTCGGAGGATTTTTTATTCTTGGGGGGTGATTTTAACTGCACACAGGATGATTTTAATGACAGAAACCACACAGAGCCACATCCAGCTTCACAGCAGGTGCTGAGGAGGCTGGTCCATTCTCATGGCCTGGTGGACGTGTGGCGAAGGATGCATCCGGACTGCCGACAGTACACATGGTCCCACGTTAGGGAGGGAAGGATCTCCTCAGCCAGGTTAGACCGTATTTATGTTTTTAAGCACCATTTTAATATTTTTAAAATGTGCAACATTGTTCCGGCTGGTTTTACTGATCACTCTTTGGTAATCCACTCACTGCTGACGGACGCAGGGCAGCCGGTTGTGGAACCAAGCCAGATCCGGAAGCGAGCGGTGGGGTTTTACTCCTCCCTGTATGCCAGTGAGTATAGGGAGGAGGAAGAGTCGACAGAGGGGCTCTGTGGGGAGCTGCCTCAGGTCTCCGAGGAGACTAATGAGGAGCTCAACAGACCCATAACCCCCCAAGAGCTGAAAGCTGCCCTGCTGGGAATGCAGGGAGGGCGCCCGGTATCGACGGCCTCCCCGCTGAATTTTATAAAAAGTACTGGGATGTCCTCGGAGGGGACATCCTAGACGTCTTCAACGAGAGTCTGGCCTCTGGTTCCATGCCGATGTCCTGCCGGAGGGCAGTACTAACCCTACTGCCAAAAAAAGGAAACCCGCAGGATATCGGTAACTGGCGCCCTGTGTCTCTGCTGTGTGTGGATTACAAGCTTCTGTCCAGGGTCCTCGCCTCCAGGCTGAGGGGAGCTATGGAGCAGGTCCTCCATTGGGACCAGACCTACTGTGTGCCCGGCAGGTCCATGGTGGACAACGTCCACCTCATTCGGGACGTTTTGGAGGTCTCCAGCTCGTTGGGTATGGACACTGGTCTGATTTCTCTAGATCAGGAAAAGGCTTTTGACCGCGTTGAACACGGCTTCCTCTGGAAAGTTCTGGGGAAGTTTGGTTTCAGCGCTGGCTTCATAGCTAATATCAAGGTTGATGGTGTTGTACAGTAATGTTGAGAGTGTGCTGAAGATAAACGGCAGGCTGTGTGCTCCTTTTAGAGTGGGTAGAGGGGTCCGGCAGGGCTGTGCTCTGTCCGGGATGCTCTACGCACTCTCCCTCGAACCCCTCCTCATTAAAATACGCTCTAGCCTACATGGTTTGGTTTTACCTGGTTTTAATTTTAAAATGATTTTATCGGCGTATGCCAACGACGTCGTTGTTTTTATTAAAAACCAAAATGACCCTGCAGACATCTCCCTCAGCCCGGGGCTAGGGGGACTCACCGGCCGCCTGCTAAGAACGAGCCACCCAGAAATATTTACAGTGAGAAAAGCAGACAAAAAGACACTGTATTTTAACTGCGTGAAGAGCACCAACAGGTCCGGACTGTGCAACAGACCGCCCACTGTGTGGTCAGAGAGACTTGGGCATGGAGGCCCTGGCCCGCAGTGGGGGGTCCTATACAAGCCTCCCTGAAAGAAAGGACCGCTGACCTCCAGTGGCGGATTTTACACGGTGCTGTCGCGTCCAACGCTTTTATTTCAGTCATTAATCCCGCTGTCCTGAGCCAGTGCCCCTTCTGTGACCTCCGGTAGACTATTTACCATGTTTATAACGAGTGTAAGAGACTTTTGAGTTTCTTCGCTCTTTTAACATTGGTTTTTAGTCTTTTTAATGTGGTTTTTATAGAGAAGGTTTTTATCATGGGAGCTGCCGACAAAAAAACGGAAAAAGAAAAGTGGCAGCTCCTAAACTTTCTATCAGGCGAAGCCAGAATGGCCATTTATTTAACCAGGAAGTCCCGGGTGGAAAACAGAGAGGGGCAGGAGGCCAGGGCAGTGTGGCTCTGTAACATCAGAGCCAGACTCTGGCTGGAGTTCAGGCTTTATAAACACATTGGAGACCTGGATGCTTTTAAACAACGGTGGTGTTTTAAAGATATTGTTTGTTCTGTGGTGGAGGAGGAGCTGGGGTTTTTTTGTTTGCTTTTACTTTAAATAGCCTGATTTTTTAAAACACTTTATATTTAAAGAAACGGTGTAAAGGCTAAGAAAATGTAAATAAAGTGTTTTTCAAAAATCAAAAAAAATCTATTCTCTCTCTCTCTCTCTCTCTCTCTCTCTCTCTCTCTCCTCTCTTTCTCTTCTCTCTCTCTTCTCTCTCTCTCTCTTCTCTCTCTCTCTCTCTCTCTCTCTCTCTCTCTCTCCTCTCTCTCCTCTCTCTCTCTCCCTCTCCACATCATCTCTCCCCTTGTCCTCTGCTCTCTCGCTGCATTGATGAACCGGCTGCCTGGACTCCACTTCTCCTCTTCCATCTCCTCCTCCTCCCCCTCCTCTTCCTCCTGCTCCTCCTCCTCCTCCCTCATTGGGTGTCCAGCGGGTGTCGGGGGCTCTGTAGGAGCACCGGGGGAACGAGGGAGCAGAGGACGGCTGTGAGCTGGATGTGAAGGTAGGAGCCAGGCGAGGTGTCTCCTCCTCTTCAAGTGTTTCTGCTCTTTTATTGTGAAACTCATTTAGCGAAGCGGCGGTGAGTCAAACTGTCTCTGCTCCTCTGGGCCTCAGTCCACATGCTCTTGACTCCTTTCTTGTATTTTCCCTTTTCTGAATCTTCTAAGAAACAAGCAATTTCTACCGAGATGCCCTCGTGGAGTCGTATAGAAGTCTATGCTTCATGTGTTAAAGCTGCATTCTCTCTCCTGACCACCAGGGGGCGACTCCTCTGGTTGTGTTGAAGTATATGCTTCATGTGTTAAAGCTACATTCCCTCTCCTGACCACCAGGGGGTGACTCCTCTGGTTGTATAGAAGTATGTGCTTCATGTGTTAAAGCTGCATTCTCTCTCCTGACCACCAGGGGTCTCCTCTGGTTGTATAGAAGTCTGTGCTTCATGTGTTAAAGCTGCATTCTCCCTCCTGACCACCAGGGGGTGACTCCTCTGGTATGTGTATCTTATATCTGTATAAAGGTAATAAAGTGAATATGAGTTGACAGATCATGACTCTGATCTTTGGTTCGTGGAGTTTTGCCGGTTCTTTCGGCCTCTGGCGTTTTGAAGAATAATCTAACCGACGTTCCGTCTCCGTGGTTACGGAGAGCTCCGCGTTGACCAATCAGCTGCGTCGGCAGTGAGGGAAAGATAACCCCTGCAGCGGGTCTGATGCTCGGGATGCTTCACTGTTGTTTCAGGTGTTCGACCTCTGGATGAATTATTAAGAGGACTCAGTGGAGCGGAGATAAAGTTCAGCTCAGCTTCCCCCCCCCCCCCCCTCTGTCCTCCAGCTACATCTCAACCCTGGGAAGTCCTAATGAGGACCAGTCCTCGGCCTCTGAGGGGTCGACTCCTCAGAGGCCGAGGACTGGTCCACCGGGTCCGTTGTCACGCCAACACGAAGAAGAAGAAGAAGAAGAAGAAGAAGAAGAAGAAGAAGAAGCAAGAGAAGAAGGAGGAGCAGGAGGAGGAGAAGAAGAAAGAGAAGAAGAAGAAGAAGAAGAAGAAGAAGAGGGAGAGTAGAAGGGCGAAGAAGAGGGAGAAGAAGAGGAAGAAAGAGAAGAAGAACATTGTATCTTTGCCAAACTATTCCTTTTGTTTGACTGTTGAACGTTTTTGTTTCTCGGTGACATGTCGGCTGGTTCATGAAGAGCAGCTCGTCTTCTTCACCGCTATAGATGACTTTATATGAGCGATGAAGAGTAGCTCATCTTCTTTTCGTCCATAGATGAGTTTATATGAACGATGAAGAGCAGCTCGTCTTCTTCTCCTCTAGAGGAGTTTATATGAGCGATGAAGAGCAGCTCGTCTTCTTCTCCTCTAGAGGAGTTTATATGAGCGATGAAGAGCAGGAGGTGCCGCTCGGCTTCATGTCATCCAAACACTGAAGAAGTGTCGTTTTTACGGCCTGGACTCAAACCCCGTGGGATGGAGAGAATAACCAGATCCCAGGAATGAAAGAGAGAGACTCGTCTTCACTCACATATCGGCATCAAAGGTTTCTACAAGCTCACCAACGCACGTCAAACTATACGAGCACCGAAGAGTAAACTCCATGAACTAATTACATTAACTTGTCAACCAGTAATAGAAAGTTAAATACAGAGTTCCCTTCTTTCTATTTATTTAAATCAGAATAAATACACACATGTGGTCGATAGCATGAAACATTAATGACTTAATAAGAGGAACTTTATTAGGGGTGTTGGTTCTGATGCCCCCTGTGGACTAAAGTGGTAGTGTTGGTTCTGGCGCCCCCTTTGGACTAAAGTGGTAGTGTTGGTTCTGCTGCCCCCTGTGGACTAAAGTGGTAGTGTTGGTTCTGATGCCCCCTGTGGACTAAAGTGGTAGTGTTGGTTCTGGCGCCCCCTGTGGACTAAAGTGGTAGTGTTGGTTCTGATGCCCCCTGTGGACTAAAGTGGTAGTGTTGGTTCTGATGCCCCCTGTGGTCTAAAGTGGTAGTGTTGGTTCTGATGCCCCCTGTGGACTAAAGTGGTAGTGTTGGTTCTGATGCCCCCTGTGGTCTAAAGTGGTAGTGTTGGTTCTGGCGCCCCCTGTGGACTATAGTGGTAGTGTTGGTTCTGGCCCCCCTGTGGACTAAAGTGGTAGTGTTGGTTCTGGTGCCCCCTGTGGACTAAAGTGGTAGTGTTGGTTCTGGCGCCCGCTGTGGACTAAAGTGGTAGTGTTGGTTCTGATGCCCCCTGTGGACTAAAGTGGTAGTGTTGGTTCTGGCGTCCCCTGTGGACTAAAGTGGTATTGTTGGTTCTGATGCCCCTGTGGACTATAGTGGTATTGTTGGTTCTGGTGCCCCCTGTGGACTAAAGTGGTATTGTTGGTTCTGGTGCCCCCTGTGGACTAAAGTGGTAGTGTTGGTTCTGGCGCCCCCTGTGGACTAAAGTGGTAGTGTTGGTTCTGATGCCCCCTGTGGACTAAAGTGGTAGTGTTGGTTCTGGTGCCCCCTGTGGACTAAAGTGGTAGTGTTGGTTCTGGTGCCCCCTGTGGACTAAAGTGGTAGTGTTGGTTCTGGCGCCCCCTGTGGACTAAAGTGGTAGTGTTGGTTCTGATGCCCCCTGTGGACTAAAGTGGTAGTGTTGGTTATGGCGCCCCCTGTGGACTAAAGAGGTAGTGTTGGTTCTGGTGCCCCCTGTGGACTAAAGTGGTAGTGTTGGTTCTGGTGCCCCCTGTGGACTAAAGTGGTAGTGTTGGTTCTGGTGCCCCCTGTGGACTAAAGTGGTAGTGTTGGTTCTGGCCCCCTGTGGACTAAAGTGGTAGTGTTGGTTCTGGTGCCCCCTGTGGACTAAAGTGGTAGTGTTGGTTCTGGCGCCCCCTGTGGACTAAAGTGGTAATGTTGGTTCTGGCGCCCCCTGTGGACTAAAGTGGTAGTGTTGGTTCTGGCGCCCCCTGTGGACTAAAGTGGTAGTGTTGGCTCTGGCGCCCCCTGTGGACTAAAGTGGTAGTGTTGGTTCTGGCGCCCCCTGTGGACTAAAGTGGTAGTGTTGGTTCTGGTGCCCCCTGTGGACTATAGTGGTAGTGTTGGTTCTGGCGCCCCCTGTGGACTAAAGTGGTAGTGTTGGTTCTGGCGCCCCCTGTGGACTAAAGTGGTAGTGTTGGTTCTGGCGCCCCCTGTGGACTAAAGTGGTAGTGTTTGTTCTGGCGCCCCCTGTGGACTAAAGTGGTAGTGTTGGTTCTGGCGCCCCCTGTGGACTAAAGTGGTAGTGCTGGTTCTGTGTTAGTTCTGTGTTTAGCTTTGACTCCTCAGCAGAGTCCCAGCAGGGGGTCCGATCTCAGATCACCATGTTCCCGGTGGTCAAGACTCCGTAAAGGGTTCAAGGAAGAGTGAGAGAGGAAGGATGGATCCAGGTGAACAGCTTTGATGCAGGAGGTGGTGTTGTCTCAAGGGGGTGTGTGGGGTGGGGGGGGGGGGGTGGAGGGTCTCCACCGTCAGCCCATCTGTTGTTGTGGAGCTGCAGTTTAATCGACTGAGTCCAAACCGACTTGTTGTTTCCACACTGGTCTCAGAGCAGCAAGTAGAGCGGCGACGTAGAGCGGCGACGTAGAGCGGCGACGCAGAACTTGACGTCGTCACACAGTGTGCGTCACTCTAGAAATGAACATGTATTATATATCATTATCAATATCATTTCAAGCTGAACTGTTCACTGTTCTCTGGACGCTTCTCCAACGTTAGAATCTTCACGTTAATGATGACATCAGCGTTTCTGTGTATTATTTCGGGTTTTGGACCGTCGGCCACACAAGAGAAGAGATGTGATGACATCGTCTTGTGAGAATATTAATGAATTAATCTAGAAAAGATAGTTAGTAGTAGAGAATAGTTGTTAGTTGCAGTCGTTCTACAAACCCACTTAAAATAATCTGTTGAATAAATATGTATTTTAGTTGATTTATTTTGCATTAAAGTCGTTAAATAAAACATCACAAATATACATTTGAATCATGACTCCCTACAGCAGCTGGTCACTGTATAGTTTATCAAACAAGGGAATAAAACATGTATTGGGGACTATTTTCAGCGGCGGATGAATCCACACGCCGTGCTCTGGTGAGTAATTGACGGTGTGGTGAGTTCCGTGTGTTCCAGGTGACGGAGGAACGGCAGCGAGGAACATCCCCCAGTCAACACATCGCTTGTGTTATTTATTGATGATGATGATGAAACTGGGTCTCAGCGTTTCCCTCCGGCTCTCTGATGAAACCCTGAATCTGAGCCCCTCCCTCGTCTCCCAGGGGAAGCTCCGGTCATGATCGACTGGTCCAATGTGACAGCGGCCGGCCCCCAGGAGCCGGGCCGGAAACCCGAGGAGCTGCAGAAGTCCAAATGTGTGCTGGGCTTCGTCCCCGTGGTCTACTACAGCATCCTGCTCTGCGTGGGGGTCCCAGGTACGGCAGCACAGAGGTGAGAGGTGAGAGGCTGAGAGGTGAGAGGTGAGAGGTGAGAGGCCGAGAGGCTAAGAGGCTGAGAGGCTGAGAGGTGAGAGGTGAGAGGCTGAGAGGCTAAGAGGCTGAGAGGTGAGAGGCCGAGAGGCTAAGAGGCTGAGAGGTGAGAGGTGAGAGGCTGAGAGGCTAAGAGGCCGAGAGGCTAAGAAGCTGAGAGGCTGAGAGGCTGAGAGGTGAGAGGTGAGAGGTGAGAGGCTGAGAGGTGAGAGGCCGAGAGGCTAAGAGGCTGAGAGGTGAGAGGCTGAGAGGTGAGAGGTGAGAGGCTGAGAGGCTGAGAGGCGAGAGGTGAGAGGTGAGAGGCCGAGAGGCTAAGAGGCTGAGAGGTGAGAGGCTGAGAGGTGAGAGGTGAGAGGTGAGAGGCTGAGAGGTGAGAGGTGAGAGGCCGAGAGGCTAAGAGGCTGAGAGGCTGAGAGGTGAGAGGCTGAGAGGCTAAGAGGCTGAGAGGTGAGAGGCCGAGAGGCTAAGAGGCTGAGAGGTGAGAGGTGAGAGGCTGAGAGGCTAAGAGGCCGAGAGGCTAAGAAGCTGAGAGGCTGAGAGGCTGAGAGGTGAGAGGTGAGAGGTGAGAGGCTGAGAGGTGAGAGGCCGAGAGGCTAAGAGGCTGAGAGGTGAGAGGCTGAGAGGTGAGAGGTGAGAGGCTGAGAGGCTGAGAGGCGAGAGGCTGAGAGGTGAGAGGCTGAGAGGCTGAGAGGCTAAGAGGCTGAGAGGTGAGAGGCTGAGAG
>NC_079400.1:21091322-21211322 GCF_029220125.1 Pseudoliparis swirei
GAGAAGAGATACCTACCCCTAGAAGCCCAACCCCACCACTCCGGGCGCAAGACATAAGACCGTCCCGTCACAGCTGGCTATCCGACATAGGGAGACTTAACCTGACTGACCCTCCTCTGACCTCAACTCCCAGAGACAAAGGCCAGGACCGGGGAGACCCGATCCGTCCTGATCCATCCCAAAACCCACGTGAGGCCCATGGCGTGAGCTTTGCCCACTCTAGCGCCCGTCTCCCGGGCAATCATCCGAGCCAAGCCCATAGCTAGGAGACAGTATGACCCCGACAGGCTCCTGCCCAGGAACCAACCTGGTATACGCCGAAGGCTCCCCTATAACCCAAGGACCACCTTTAGCGACCCATCAAACCTCGCTAGTAGTCCTGTCCATCCCACAGCCCTTGGCCCCATGGTACCCAGTGACGCAAGCCAAGCTCAATATTCCCAGGCCGCTCCATCGGCCAACACAGTGTTAGGACAGCCCCGACTTCCCCGACCATGGAAGGATTCATACCTATCGGCCGGATACGACTGGTACCGAACAGGAGCAGTAAGAAGAGATGAAGCCGTACAGAACCACGTCCAAAACCCACCGGCGTCGGACCAGCGAGCAGACAACCCCCCAGCCCAGCAGAAACCCTACCCGACGTTGGCGGACCCAAACCCCGAGAAACTGAGAGAAGTACTCAAACGAGGAACTTACGCCCGGTTCAAAAATGATGTCGGATACGCCCCCAAGTACACACATTCCATTCAAGGAGGAATGCCACCCAGACAATCCCAATACCCGATTAAACCCGAGATCAAAAAAGAGCTTGATCAAACCATCCAGGAGCTAGAACAGCTGGAGATTATCGCGAAGGTGCAGAACCCGCCCACTAATCTCCCCGTGATGGGGGTTCCAAAGCCAGACGGCACCAGTCGATTGGTCCACAACCTCATCGAGCTAAACAAACGATCGTACTCGACGGCCCGACATTTAATTAATCCTTCCCGCACTATGCGAATTCTCCCACAGAAACGATACAAGACCAGCTTGGATTTAAGCAATGGATTTTGGTCGATACCCATTGATCCGCAGTCACAGCTAAAGACGTGTTTTACCTGGGGGGTAGATGCGTATCGTTGGCTCCGGCTGCCAATGGGCTACAAAAATGCACCGAACGTTTTTCGGACAGCTGAAGTAAATGCCTTTTTGGAAGGCCTCTTAGCAGCTAAGAAGAACAACACTTTTAAACCAAGACTTGTAACCGACAGAGATTACTGTCACAAAGAGATTTTACAAATGTAAAAGGCAAACCACTCGCCCACGCGCATTTGTTGAGTCTGATCGCAGAAATCACTTGTTCTATGTACCTAGATTGGAATCATGTTAATAGTCACACCGACGTTAGAGATTACGATCAGAAGGGTAATAGACAAGTTAACCTAATGGCCCAGACACGACTCAAGGTGGCCAAACTCTCCCTGAAATTTCCACCGGGATGGAAGGGAGAAGACGCATTCACTAAAGTGCCACCTGACGATGCCTATCAGGTGGTCACTGAAGTGCACGAAGGGCTAGGGCATGTGGGTCATGAGAAGATTCGAAGGTTTTTGATGAACAAAATGATCTGCATACCTGCTCTGAAACACACACACAACACAGGTCAGATCACGATGTCAGCAATGTGCCATGGTCAATGGGTTTAAGAAAAGCTACGCCGTAGCGACTTAAGATATTGTGTAACAGACACATCCAAAACTAATTTGGAATGGCAAGTCCTTATCCCATCAATCCTGAACCTGAACTTGACATCGGTGACCTGACCACACACACAACACAAGCCGTGTGGACGCTCAGCTGCTCGGGGGACAAAATTTAGGAAGGCGGAAGCCTGTATAACCTGAAATTGTCTCTCAAAGGTACCATTGTTTCCGATTGGGACAGAACTTGTCGCTTGCAGTGGCAAATTTCTTTCCCCAGATGCAGCCAAACCCCCTGTGGGTTTAGCCAGAGAGGGCCTCCCCTCCTGTCGCCTGATTTTTTTGTGGGCCCTGCGTTACCACGTTTGGCCTAAGAACAGTAATGGGGCGTTATGTTGTAACGACTCAATAATAACTTTGATAGACGATTCAATGACGAGCTTCCTATTTTTCTTTGATACTTTTATTCTGCTTTGTTTATTGTTTTGACCTCACAGGATATTTCTGGTGGCATGTGACTATAGAGACCAAATTAGCATATGCCACGTCACACCTGAGTTATGTACATAGGTTTCCCTGCATCAGCGCCTGGACCGACTGTTCAGATGCATCTTCCTGCGGTGAAACCAACAAAGGTAAATACAGAGCTTTTTAATAAAACCAAGAGGGGCAACCCCGTCATAACCTTGTCAATACCATCTGCATCCAAGGTGCATATCCAAGAACTCTTGGATGTGTTATTTCCCCTGACAGGCTCTCCAGGAGCACCTGCTCATACACCGGTCATAGGACAACCTCCACCTGCAGTAAACGAGAGCGTCAGTGCAAGGAGGCAAAGACGCTTCCGCCGTAGAATGGAGGAGAGATCTAGTCATGTCATTCATGAGATGTACCCTACCATGTTTGGTTTAACTGACTTTTCCCTCTTAAAGGAGCGATTTTTTTCCATGGGGCTTACAAGTGCTCCTGTCTCAATATCCCCTGAGGGCCTACCCGAGCGGCCTTAACTGGCTGCAAAATAAGACTAGCGGCAACCTGGTAATGTATTATATGTGGGTTCCTGACTTCGACAATAAAGATAATCAACGATGGGTGGAGACTAACGGGGAAATAGCCATGACAAACTTTCTAAGGTGCGTCAACCACACGTTGATCAAACCTTATGATTTATCAATTAAAAGACTAAGAAGGAGACAGATGAGCGATCCCGAGTATGAAAACGGGCAACAGATACAACCTTCTTGCTGGACCGAAGGGGAGTATTTAGATGACCAAGGTACCACAGGGTACAAGACTGACTGTGGGACGAAGCACATTAATTTAATGTGGAGGGAGATGACCTTCACAGACAATCATCCAGGTAATTTAAAAAGAGGATTCGACCGTTATCATGGGTTGGGCCTGTTACCGAATGAGACAACGTTATTAGGACCATGCTTTGCTACCAATACCTTTAACCCATTAAAAGACCCCATAGGCTCGCAATTAGAAATATTTCTCAAACAACAATGGGCGCTATTCATGTTGGCCATCGGTATGATCTGGTTGACCGGAATCACCTGCGTGCATCTAAACAAACTCCCTCGTTGGAGCTTAGATTATGCAAGGGATGTCTGGCGCCACCTGCAGTCCTGGCTAAACATGTTGACGAAGGGGTGGAACCATTTATACATTATGAACTAGGCCTAGTAGGCACCTTACCAAACCAGTACAAAGCCCCGGGTGTGAAATATGGTTATTTTGGGCGACGGTTTTGCGCAGAGATCGACAACTATGAGCACTGCTATTCTTACGAGTACGAATTCTTGACCATGATAGAAGCCAGAGAGGTAAATCGAAAGCTTAATTGGAGCCGGAGGTATCAAATAGCAGGAAAGATATTTAGGGGTAGAACTGTAGAGGAGCTTATCCAAGAGTGGAGTCGGTCTCCCCCTAGAAATGCAAGTAATCACCTGTGGGTTATGGCGCATACATATTTCGGTATGGCTAGGCCGTATCCCTCACGTAAATTGTCAAACCCTAGTGCACATAACGAAAACCACTTTAAAAACCGACATGATCTGTGGATTTCAAAGAAGGCCGATCCCACTTTAACCGGAAGATCGACTGCATTTCCGGAGGCGTGGCCAGAGTTTCATCAGGTTTCTCCGTCCGAATTTATTGCCGGACCAGCTGGGCAAATCAGGTTGTTTGTCGGGTCGGTAGGAGAAGCCCCGGCACTAGCAGCTCGAGCCACTGATCCATAACTTAGACGTGCGCCTACCCTGGGGACCTTCTCGTAGACCTGTCAAATTCGAGGGGTTTGATATGAACATGTTTTGGCCTGCTAGCATGCTAGCAGAGATAGATTACCACAGCAGACCCCACTGTAAAAGAGGATACCTGCCAGGACCCTTTGAAGGGGGCTACGATGGGGCTATGGGTAATTCAAGTGACAGACTTCGCCCTCCCATTATGACCATTTGGGGAGGGGCAGCCGGGAGCATGTGGGGCACCGTAAAAAATTGGGGACAGCAGACCATGGGCGGCCTCAGCGGAGTGATATCAGGATATTTCTGGTGGCTGAAATATCTGATACCTGTTCTGATTGTGGTGGTATTGGGGGCCATAGTTGGTCTGCTGCATAAATTCGGTTTGTTACCCTTAGCCCGATACATCACGGCTAAAATTCTGAAGGATATGTTATGTCATCAAACACACCATTATCATACTGTTCCGTGTGTTAAAATATTGCGTAGTGGCTCTAGCAAGTGCACTACATTCAACAGGTGCGAGCCCGAGGAATCGGCTCGTGCGGACCAGGGGTAGGTCTCCCAAGGTGAGATTTGCACCTGGTACTAAATAGACAGGGAGAGCGCCTCCCACAAATGTTCCTTAAGAACAGGACGAGGGGCGCAAGGAGAAGGAGAGAGGTTGTTAGGGGAACGGCGGTTCTCTTAAACAGGATCTCCTGACGACAGTTAAAACAACAATTTTTTGACAGGTTTTAAAGACATTTTTAACGAACTGACTGATCGACTGAATGTGTTGATTTTTGTATTTTTCACTTTTTATCCAGTTAATGGTAAATGTTTAAACGAGGTAACTCTTTTGTTTTGAATTTTGGGGACGGGTGACCTGTTTACCTTTTATCTTTTTGTTTCTCTCACAGGGTGACCTTGTCACCTGAGGGGAGTTTACTTTTGCGCCCGTTTGACCTTTTATCTTTTTTGTTTTTGTTTTTTGTTTCTCTCACAGGGTGACCTTGTCACCTGGGGGGGGGGAGTTTACTTTTGAACCAGTGCATGTCCCGCTATATTTTTCTTTTTGTTAGTTTTTCCGTCACATTCCACGTTATGTCGTTTAATAGAATTTCAGTAAATCATTGATGCTGGCGCGGCTATCTAATAGGAGAGCACCGTGAATTGAAAGTCGCGTACAGAATCATTTGTTCGCGCCATACCTGGCCTTAAAAGGGCCCTGACTGTTTAAATGTTTAATTTTAATTTTGAAATTTTAATTTTTAATATTTTAATTTTTTTATTATTTTAATTTTTAATATTTTAATTTTTAATATTTTAATTTTTTTATTATTTTAATTTTTAATATAAAAAATATGTCTTCTAATTTTTATTTTTTATTTGAATTTTATTAAACTTAAAAAAAAAAAAAAAAATTTATATTACATTACATTACATGTCATTTAGCAGACGCTTTTATCCAAAGCGACTTACAATAAGTGCATTTCAACCTAGAGTACAAACTAAGAACAACAAGTAACATTTCCTCAACATAGTCGAACTACAAAAGTATATTATATGTATTATATATATTCATTAGTCCAACAGAAGGTTTCTATAACTAGCTTTCTGTTTTTCTTTGATATATTAATGTTCGATTTTAATTTTTAATATTTTAATTTCTTTATTATTTTAAATTTTAATATTTTAATTTTTTAATTATTTTAATTTTTAATATTTTAATTTTTTATTATTATTTCCATTTTATGTTAAAAAAAAAAAAAAAAAAAAAAAAAAACATGCATTAAGTAGTCCAACAGAAGGTTTCTATAACTAGCTTTCTGTTTTTCTTTGATATATTCTTTATTATTACCTTTTGTGTTTATTGTTTTGACCTCACATCACCCATCGGTACTTTGACAAGTTCAAACCCTCCGCCCAGAATGGGTGCACCATGAATCCCAATGTCAAGCAGGTCCAGGTCTGTTCGCGTCATCCACACAGCGAAGCCTGGATCTGAAAGATCGAGAGAGAAGCCCTGCATGTGCATCCTGTGACCAGAACCAGTGATCCGTCTTCCTGAAGACCGAGCAGCGCATGCAGTGACGTTCCGACCTCTACCTGGGGATCAAGACAGACTGTCACGGATCCCACCAAGGCCAAAGGCGTTTCGAGAATCCCGAGCTGACCTGCCTCTTGGAAGCAGAGCCAACGGACGTGGCACTACCAGGACCGCAGAGGAGCAGCAGAGATCGAGCAGTATGAGGCTTCATACTGGGGACCCGACGTTGACAACCAGGGTCAACACTACAACAGTGTGGGCTCCACCCACATTGTTTTTCCACAAGCAGGACCGGGGCAGACGCGTCCCGGTGCTGACCTTTTCGAACTGAACTGTTCGACCGGGGGGACTCAACTGTAATTCGTACAGAGGATTCCCCCGAAGGAACTCAATTGCACTCTGTGCAGAGGGTTCGATGAAGAGACCCGGCTGTACATTGCACAACGGGTCAGGACAGTTTGTCTACGAACGGAATATTGGACTTGATGGGTAATCATAACTCATAGACATTTGGCGGTCCTGATTTCTGGACTATGTGGATTATATGGTGACAACGATGCGGAAGAGACACTGGGACAATGGAGGAGTACCAAGGTGATTGAGCGTGAGTAAAAAGGAAAAAAAAAAATATATGTGATATGACTTGTATTGAGGTATTCATTTTATGTTACTGATTTCAAGGTTTCAATGGTTTATGTTGTATTTTGTTTTTTTATGAATTTATAGGGGTTTTGGTTGAGGCATAATCCAGGTTGTGATGTTAAGTATCTGTGGCTAATCCGAGAGAGGGTGTGAGGAGTAGTCGGGTTAACACAGATAACTGATAATAAGGGAAACAGATTAAGGGCCATTTGCATAAAAGTAATTGGAATGTTAAAGAGGCTTGGTTTATCAAAATTCACAAGAGAGGGTGTTAGAAGTGTGACAAATAAATGCGAATTTTTCTGGGATTAGCGAGAATAGACCAGGCCGGGAAAAGTAAATGCGGAATGTGGGTAATAAAACAGATCAAAGGGGACCCCAGTTCCATTAGACTACGACAATAGGAAAGCAACAAGGAATCCATCATGCCGGCCGACAGGGAGAGTGGCTGTAAAATCAGATGAAAGCATCGAGGCCATCGCTGGGACGAGAAGCAGAGGGCCAGGTGTGACAGAACACAGGTCCTGAGGGGTCAGCGGAGGCGTTTACAACCGGCTCGACACGACAGGACCATGGCACCTCTTGTGATATTCAGATGAAGACCTGGTTGATTGTGTGTTCAGGAGCCCAAATCCTGACCAAATGGGCCAGAGAGGATGTTACTACGAAAGTGAATAAACACGAGCCTGGATTCATGTGTGTTAACCTGCCTGTAGATCAATGGTCATTGATATGATAATGTGATATATGTCTCCCAATATGTTCGGTATCCTAACCCCCGGTTAGAGTGTGTTTGATGTCACTGGCATCGGGAAGTCTCACCAGGTCTGAAAGGATCCTAAAGAGGGTACCCTAAATGCCTGAGAGATAAGAGGAGACACGGAGGTGACCGAGCTCATCTAAACCAGCTAAGACAACAGTCCCCCTCTTTGATGTGGGACAGAGAGTCTCCCCAGAACCTCTCAGGAAGAGAGGGGGGGGGGATGAACCCCCCATCAGCACCCCCAGAGAGGGACGGATATCCGGTAAAAGTGGGAGGAGCCGAGGGTATAAAGGTGACGAACAGAGAAAAGGAAAGGAGTTCTTTTGGGAGAGTTTTTGAGAAAAAAGGGTTTTTCCATATGTTGTGGTTTGCGTCAGGCATCCGTGAAGAACTCACGGGCGCCTGACGTACTTTGTCTATTTTTCTTCTTTCTTTTCTGAAAGGCTGAAGAAAAAGAGTTTTTTAAGTTCTTGTGACTTTTTTGTCAGGCTCCCGAGAGAGAAATCATTAATAATTGTACTTTGTTTATTTCTTTCTTCCTTTTTTGAATAAAATACTTGGCTGCCTTGCAGTCTTAAACTTTACATTCGGTTCGTGGACCTACTTTTTTGTGAGTCCTATTTCTTCACCTGTCGACCCACCCGAGAAGACCAAAGGCAGAGACCCGAGAGCGGACCCCCCCCCCCCGGACCCCCCCCCCGAAGTGAGTCTGAGCGACATCTGCACGGCTACACCCACTGATCTCCGTCACTCAGGGCACATACTGATTCCTCACACACTGGTAACTGACATTTTGTACTAAAGAGAGATATCGCTGCAGCCGGTAGACCTCCGTCTCTCCGCCGAGCCGTGGTTGGTTCGGGACCAAGAGAGGACTCGTAACACGAGTCCTCGTCGTGAGTTTGTCCTAAGAATAAGAATATTAATAAGTGTCCGCCAGCCGCTCTGAGCCTAGTAACCTCGAGCGTGTTTGGGAGGAGACTAGATTATTGAATACCCAGCATTTCTCTCCGCGGAGATCGATCTGACATCATCCGGGGTGCCGCGTGCCGAGAATAACAGCTACCACTGTCTATGTGCACGCGCGTCATTCATCAGGCCCGAACGATCGCGGAATCATATAGAGGGAGTTACTGATCTCCGCCTCCTCTCCCCCTTAACTCGGTCTTCGCCCTCGCTCGAGTTTCCCGTTCCCCCTCGAAGCGTACGGCGCGGAGACCGTGACCGGGGCCGTTCGTCAGAAGAGAGGCCGGGCATCGTGACCCGTGGACCCGTGTCCTCTCCAGTGCGACAGGTTAGCAGCGCGCGGTGACGCGCTGCGCCTGGGCGCCGCCGACGGGCTTTTAATGACAGTTATCTACACGTCTGTCATTAGAGCACGATTATTTCCCCTCAATAAAGTACCCGGTGTGAGCCGGCTCGCACCTCAAACCTTTCCCCCCCCTCCTCTCCATCTCTCCTCTCCCGTCTCGTTCCCGTTTTCCCCCCCCCCCTCCCCGCTCCTCTCCTTCCCCCGGTTTCCCCTACCCGAGAAGACGGCGGCGTGCCTTTTTCTTTCCGTCTCTCACCCGAGGCGACAGAATTCGATTCACGTACGCGTCTCTCTTAACAATTTACTAGTTTTAGTACAGTGATGTTACTGTGTATTTACTAGTATTAGTACAGTGATGGTTACTGTGTATTTACTAGTATTAGTACAGTGATGGTTACTGTGTATTTACTAGTATTAGCCCAGTGATGGTTACTGTGTATTTACTAGTATGAGTACAGTGATGGTTACTGTGTATTTACTAATTTTAGTACAGTGATGTTACTGTGTATTTACTAGTATTAGTACAGTGATGGTTACTGTGTATTTACTAGTTTTAGTACAGTGATGTTACTGTGTATTTACTAGTATTAGTACAGTGATGGTTACTGTGTATTTACTAGTATTAGTACAGTGATGGTTACTGTGTATTTACTAGTATGAGTACAGTGATGGTTACTGTGTATTTACTAGTATTAGTCCAGTGATGATTACTGTGTATTTACTAGTATTAGTACAGTGATGGTTACTGTGTATTTACTAGTATTAGTCCAGTGATGTCACTGTGTATTTACTAGTATTAGTACAGTGATGGTTCCTGTGTATTTACTAGTATTAGTACAGTGATGGTTCCTGTGTATTTACTAGTATTAGTCCAGTGATGTTACTGTGTATTTACTAGTATTAGTCCAGTGATGGTTACTGTGTATTTACTAGTATTAGTCCAGTGATGATTACTGTGTATTTACTAGTATGAGTCCAGTGATGGTTACTGTGTATTTACTAGTATTAGTACAGTGATGGTTCCTGTGTATTTACTAGTATTAGTACAGTGATGGTTCCTGTGTATTTACTAGTATTAGTCCAGTGATGTTACTGTGTATTTACTAGTATTAGTCCAGTGATGGTTACTGTGTATTTACTAGTATTAGTCCAGTGATGTTACTGTGTATTTACTAGTATGAGTACAGTGATGGTTACTGTGTATTTACTAGTATTAGTACAGTGATGTTACTGTGTATTTACTAGTATTAGTCCAGTGATGGTTCCTGTGTATTTACTAGTATTAGTCCAGAGGGTGAGCCGTCTGACCAGAGGTGGTGCCCCTGTGTGTCGGAGGATCTGGTGACTCTAGTCCAGGTCTCCTTCGGGTCTGTTTGATGGACTCGTTCAGACCATTTGGGCTTTGTAAATGATGCTGGCTTCTTTAAGGCTGATGCGGTTGTTAAAACTTCAAAGCGTATGTTTGTTCAGGGTGTGGCAGTGATGATGGGTTTGCGGTTGCTTGTCAAAGACTCTGAGTGCTCTCTTATACAGAGATTCTATGGGCTTGAGTGCTGCTGTTGTCGTGTAATCTCAAATACTGCATAATGTAAAATTATCCAAAATATGTCGGCCAAAGGGAATCAGTCAGAGCTCAGAGGGTTCACAAGGACCTCTGGGGGTTGAACGACCCTGTGTGTAGATAAGAACCTGTGTGACGCGGGCCTGGTAAATCATTCTCAGAAATGAGGTGATTCTGCCTGTGGACTGAACGACGAGCGCCGGGAACATGAACGCCTCCTTCGTGTTCCTGTCGTTCACTTAACCAGATGAGTTACGGGTTGGACCAAGGAGTCCTTCTGTTCCTGATGCTGTGCAGCAGGTACCATGGGGAAGAGAGACAAACCATGGTCCACTCGCCATCTTGGAGTTCACTACAGATCTGAGACGCATCAGTCAAGGAAAACCTGGTGGCAGACCTGTCCAGTTAGGACCATAACAAGATGGCCGGGGCTCAGGTTACGGAATTGAGGAAGTCAGTAACGGGGCTGAGGTTGGAGGAGGTCGCGTTGTGTGACACCCTGGCAAGACGTTGGTGGCAGAGAAGTTCGTCGAGCTCGGATGTACGAAGGTGGGCAGCGCGCCACGGTCCACCGTCACATAGAGGCCTCTTTGTCCTATCCTCTTCAAATTTGAAGCAGGTGTTTAGTACTAGTGCAGTTACACACCTATACTGTCCTTTTCCTGTACAGATACAGTCACAGGCAGTTATTTATACTGAAATATACTTTTTTATTTTAGGCGGACAAAAATCTTACATTTTTACTGCCTTCAAAGGCCCACTGCTCTGTCTGTATGACCTAAAGGATTTTTGACACTTTCACAAGTAATCACAAGGGTAATCTTTCTAGAAAGCCGTCATTGATAAATTTATTCAGAGGGGTTCAGAAACTACAGCCATTTTAATTTCGTCAGATCATTTTAGGCGTTTTTGCTCAAAAATGGGGGTGGAGTGGAAGAGGTTAAAGTGATCAGACTGCCTTAAAGTGATCAGACTGCTGTAAAGTGATCAGACTGCCGTAAAGTGATCAGACTGCCGTAAAGTGATCAGACTGCTGTAAAGTGATCAGACTGCCGTAAAGTGATCAAGATCTTGACTAGTATTAGTACAGTGATGGTTACTGTGTATTTACTAGTTTGTACAGCGATGGAAGTGTAGGGTTATGGAATACTTATGGTATTACTCATGGTGTTGCTCATTATATTACTTATGGTATTGCTCATGGTATTTATCATGGTATTACTTATGGTGTTATTTAAGGTATTACTTGTGGTATTACTTCTGCTATTACTCATGGTATTCAGGGTTTTTCCTGCATAGAGAACATTTGGGCGCGCGCCTAAGCTGTTTTCCCGAACGCCTATGACAAATCCCGAGTGCCTAAGGCAAAAAAAAGTGCAATGGAAAAAAACAAACTGTGTTCATCACGTGCATGTCAGCGAATATGTTCTCAATAGTATGTTTCAAGTAGGCTACAGCCGAACCCTCGTTCTGTTTGGATCAATAGTAATCGAGTTGATAAGCGTGTCTTCTTGTCTGATCAATACGCAACTGTGAGGTGAATGGACAGAGCGGCTAGCTGCTGATCACTCAACAGCCCGACGTGCACCAATACACCTGTACAAATGCAGATGAAATTTCCACTCAAAATACTGACAAAAGTTTGATTAACGATTTACAACGCAGCCTCCATTGGTAAATAAATAAATACATAGATGTCTGCTAATTACGGTGACATGGCAAAACAGACCGTGCAACATTTTTTTGGGAGCACTGAAGACCCATTTTGACCCAGGAAAAACCATGTACTCATTGTGATACTTATGGTATTACCAGTGGCGGTTCGTCCATAGGGGGCGCTAGGGCGCCGCCCTTCTTAAAATTTTGAGATGAGAAAAAAAATAAAAAAAATACATCCTGTCAAAAAACATTATATGCCAAATCATTTAAATAGTAAATATACCGTGTTGACGCGCTAAATGTGTGTGGGAGACCGTCAGCCTGTCAACAACCACTTAAGTTAATGTGAAAAAATATAATATATTGCCATTATCACGGAGAGAAGCCCCTCCCCTTTTTCGAGGCGATCTAACGTGTGTGTACGGCATCGAGAAAATATTTCAGTCGTTTCGGCAAGGACGGCTTCTCATTGGCGGATGAAACGTGAATCTTGGGTCGCAAAAATGTGCGCTCATTGGCCAATGACATTCAATTCAATTCAGTTTATTTGTATAGCCCAATTTCACAAATTACAAATTTGTCTCGGAGTGCTTTACAATCTGTACACATAGACATCCCTGCCCCAAAACCTCACATCGGACCAGGAAAAACTCCCAAATAACCCTTCAGGGGGAAAAAAAGGGAAGAAACCTGGAGGAGAGCAACAGAGGAGGATCCCTCTCCTAGGATGGACAGATGCAATAGATGTAATGTGTACAGAAGGACAGATTTAGAGTTAAAATACATTCAATGAATATGACAGAGTGTATGAATAGTTCATAGTAGGCATATTCCACGATGGAGACCTCCACGATCCATCAGGCAGATGGCGGTGGGGAGGAGGAGGGCGGAGTCTCAACAGGACAGTGGCGTAGTCATGAGCAGGAATTCCACGACCCAGACGATCCATCAGGCAGATAGGATCTATGCCGTCTCATAGGGTCCGATGACCCCATGAGACGTAAAGTCAAAAGGACTTCCGGGAGAAAGCAGAGTTAGTAACGTGTGATTGAGAGATGAAAATTCATCCTTAAGGAGAGAAAAAGAGGAGATAGGTACTCAGTGCATCCTAAAACGTCCCCGGCAGCTATAAGCCTATAGCAGCATATCAAGGGGCTGGACCAGGGCAAACCTGATTCAGCCCTAACTATAAGCTCTGTCAAAGAGGAAGGTCTTAAGTCTACTCTTAAACGAGGTGACTGTGTCTGCCTCCCGGACTGAAATTGGAAGCTGGTTCCATAAAGAGGAGCTTGATAACTAAAGGCTCTGGCTCCCATTCTACTTTTAAGACTCTAGGAACTACAAGTAGTCCGCATTTAGTGAGCGTAGCTCTCTAGTGGGGCAATATGGTACGACAAGCTCCTTAAGATATGATGGAGCATCACCAATCAAGGCTTTGTAGGTTAAGAAGAATTTTAAAAGTGATTCTTGATTTTACTGGGAGCCAGTGCAGAGCAGCTAGTGCAGGAGTGATGTGATCTCTTTTCTTAGTTTTAGTGAGAACACGAGCTGCAGCATTCTGGATCAACTGGAGAGACCTAAGAGATTTATTAGAGCAGCCTGCTAATAAGGAGTTGCAGTAATCCAGTCTCAAGTGACGCGTGAACCAATTTTTCTGCATCTTTTGAGACAAGATGTGCCTGATTTTGAAATATTACGTAGATGAAAGAATGCAGTCCTTGAGATTTGCTTTACGTGGGAGTTAAAGGACAAGTCCCGATCAAAGATAACGCCAAGATTCTTTACAGTGGTGTTGGATGCCAGGGCAATGCCGTCTACAGAATCCACATCACCAGATAATTGATCTCTGAGGTGCTCAGGGCCGATTAAAATTACTTGGTTTTGTCTGAGTTTAACATCAAGAAGTTGCAGGTCATCCATGTTTTTATGTCTTTAAGACATGCTTGAATTTTACAGAGTTGGTTGCTCTCCTCTGGTTTTATCGATAAATATAGTTGAGTGTCATCTGCATAACAATGAAAGTTTATGGAGTGTTTCCTGATAATATTGCCCAAAGGAAGCATGTATAAGGTAAATAAAATTGGTCCAAGCACAGAACCTTGTGGAACTCCGTGATTAACGTTGGTGGTTATCGAGGCGTCATCGTTTACAAATACAAACTGAGATCGATCTGATAAATAGGATTTAAACCAAATTAGTGCCGTGCCTGAAATGCCAATCGACTGCTCCAGTCTCTGTAACAGGATGTCATGGTCAATGGTGTCGAATGCAGCACTAAGGTCTAACAAGACCAGGACAGAGAGGAGTCCTTTATCTGCTGCCATTAAGAGGTCATTTGTAATTTTCACCAGTGCCGTCTCGGTGCTGTGGTGTTTTCTAAATCCTGATTGAAATTTCTCAAATAAACTATTATGATGTAGAAAGTCGCACAACTGATTTGCGACCACTTTCTCAAGGATCTTGGAGAGGAAGGGAGGTTAGAGATCGGTCTGTAGTTAGCCAATACCTCTGGATCCAGAGTGGGCTTCTTCAGGAGAGGTTTAATAACAGCCACCTTGAAGGAGTGTGGTACGTGGCCTGTTAGCAGAGACACATTGATAATATCTAATAGAGAGCCGCCAATTAAAGGCAAAACGTCTTTAAGCAGCCTCGTCGGGATGGGGTCCAAGAGACAGGTAGACGTGTTCAAGTAGAAACCGTTGAAAATAATTGGTCACGGTTGATAGGAGAAAATCCTCAAATATACACCAGGGCATACAGCGGTTTCCAAGGCCATTCCACTTGAGGACAGATTGGCACTGGTTATGGGCAAGAGATTATTAATCTTGTCCCTAATAGTTAAAATCTTTTCATTAAAGAAGTTCATAAAGTCATTACCACTAAGGTTTATAGGAATGCTCGGCTCCACAGAGCTGTGACTCTCTGTCAGCCTGGCTACAGTGCTGAAGAGAAACCTGGGGTTGTTTTTATTTTTTTCTATTATTAATGAGTAATAGGCTGCTCTGGCATTACGGAGGGCCTTCTTATATGTTTTAAGACTATCTCGCCAAACTAAGCGGGATTCTTGAGATTAGTTGAACGCCATATGCGTTCACGCTTTCGTGACGTTTGCTTCAGTTTGCGGGTCTGAGGGTTATACCAGGGAGCAAACCTCCTCTTCCTCACTGTCTTCTTCTTCAGAGGCTATCGAGTCCAGTGTCATTCTCAGAGAGCCTATGGCACTGTCAACAAGATGATCAATCTGGGACGGACTAAAGTTAGACCAGGAGTCCTCTGTTATATTGAGACGTGGTATCGAATCAAATACAGAAGGAATCGCTTCTTTAAATTTAGCTACAGCACTATCAGTTAGACATCTAGTGTAGAAACTTTTGACTAACGGAGTACACTCCGGTAGTATAAATTCAAAAGTTATGAGGTTGTGGTCTGACAGAAGAGGATTCTGTGGGAAGGCGTTCAAATGCTCAATGTCAACGCCATAAGTAAGAACAAGATCAAGCGTGTGGCCAAAGCTGTGAGTGGGTTTCTGTACTCTCTGACAGAAGCCAATCGAGTCCAACAAGGAGATGAATGCAGCACTAAGGCAATCATTATCAACATCCACATGGATATTAAAATCTCCAACAATAATAACTTTATCGGTTTTAAGAACCAAACTTGATATAAATTCTGAGAATTCAGATATAAACTCTGAATATGGACCTGGTGTGCGGTACAGAATCACAAATCGAATTGGCTGTAGTGTTTTCCAGGTTGGATGTGAAAGACTAAGAACAAGGCTTTCAAATGAGGTGTAGTGTAATTTTGGTTGAGGATTAATTAATAGGCTCGATTCAAAGATGGCTGCTACTCCACCTCCTCGACCTGTGCCTCGAGGAATGTGAGTATTAATATGACTTGGAGGAGTCGATTCATTCAGGCAGACATATTCTTCATGGCTCAGCCAGGTTTCAGTTAGGCAACATAAATCAATGTGATTATCTGATATTAAATCATTCAGTAACACAGCTTTAGATGACAGAGATCGAATATTTAGGAGACCACATTTAATAGACCTATTTTGTTGCACTGCTGAAATAATGGTGTTAACTTGTATAAGGTTATTGTGTACGACTCCTCTTCTGCTTACTTTTGATTTATTTAATTGAAGTGGCCGTGGGACAGACACAGTCTCTACTCTAAAGTCAAGGGTGGGTAACTGCTCGAATGGAAGAGCAGAGAAGGGTGTTAAACTACAACTCTGCTCCCGGTTCCTGATCTGAACCCTGGGTTGTCATAGATTAAGTCCGGTGATCAACTTGGTCATTTCGCAGAAATGAGACGCGCTCCGTCCAACGTGGGATGAATGCCGTCTCTCCTCATCAGATCAGGTTTTCCCCAGAAAGTCTTCCAGTTGTCTCGTAGCCCACATTATTCGCTGGGCACCACCTCGACAGCCAGCGGTTGAAAGACGACATTCGGCTATACAATTCGTCTGTCTGCAAATTTGGGAGAGGGCCAGAGAAAATTACGGTGTCCGACAACGTCTTGGCATAAGCACACACCGATTCCACATTAATTTTAGTGAGTTCCGAGCGGCGTGCTCGGCGTCATTACCACCGGCGTGTATTACAATCTGACTGTATCTCAGCTTATCCTTAGCCAGCAGCTTCAAACAAGACTCCACGTCGCCCGCTCTGGCCCCCGGGAGGCACACGACTCTGGTCCGTGGCTTCGCTATTTTCACGTTCCTGACTATAGAGCTCCCGATAACCAGGGTGTGTTCCTCAGCGGGTGTGTCGCTGAGCAGGGAAAACTGGTTCGAAACGTGAAGTGGTTGGTGCACAGCGGGCTTCTGTGTAGACTTACGACTCCTGCGAACAGTTACCCAACCATCCGGCTGCACGGTTACCGCCGGGGCACAGCTAACAGCTGACTGTAGCTCCGCGCCGGCTACGGGAGAGGGCGGGCTAACTAGCATAGCTGTCTGAGCTTCGATAGCGCGGAGCCGTGCATCTAATCGCTTCATCATTTTATTATTTCACGTGACTGGATTATTCGGCAGATCAGAGACCGGCGTTCCCTCAGCCAGAGAGCTCCACGGAGCTACGCGAGCAGGTTGCTAACGGAGCTGTCAGCTGGAGCTCAGTGAGTAATGCGCTGTTTAGATTCCCCTGTCTGTCGTTCCAAAGTCCTGGGACTGAAACTCTCTGGACTACAACGGGGGGAGGGATCTAAAGAGCTGCAGACAAGTGTAAAGCATGAATCTTGCCGCAGTTATCTAGCTAAGAGCATGAAGCTAACTCGCTAACAGCCTGAAGCTAACCCTGTCTGCAGAGCAGAGCAGCAGAAGGAGACCGAACTGGCATCGAAACACAACGAAGAAGTTCTGAAAAACAGATACATTCCCTCAAGAATAATGGAAACAGGCTGGTTACAGACATGATTGACTTTAACCAGAGAGTTATGGAGAAGTTTGACCACTTTAAAGAGAGGAGGCTACTTTTCTTTACACGTAGTGGCTCTACTCTGTCACCCAATGTAACATGTGATCTCTTTCTCACTCTATTCTGCTCTGAACCTCTTTCATGTGAGGGTGAAACTCTTTTATTTTGCAAACCTCTGAAACCCAACCCAATGTTCCTTAAAGCTGCTCTGAACCTCTCATGCCCAAAGTTACAGTGTGTTGATAGTTGTTATTGGACAGTGTTGAGCACGGTGTTTTCTTGAAATAAAGCTTTGTTTTTTACAATATTCTACTCAAAACCTCTTTTCTTCTGATTGTTGAGTGATATTTAAACTGCGCCCCCCCCCCCCCCCCAAAAAAATCACCAGCCGCCACTGCGTATTACTCATGGTATTACTCATGGTATTACTTATGATATTACTTATGGTATTACTCATGGTACTACTTATGGTAGTACTCATTGTGTTACTCATGGTATTACTTATGGTTTTACTTATTTTGTTATTTAAGATATTACTTTTGGTATTGCTCATGGTATTACTCATTGTGTTACTCATGGTATTACTTATGGTATTACTTATGGTTTTACTTATTTGGTTATTTATGATATTACTTATGGTATTAGTTGTGGTATCACTTATGGTAGTGATGCTCTGATTGATATTGGTGAAAATGGCTTGATCGGCCTAAAAAGCCGATCACGTGACGTAAATTAATTGCGCGACTTCCACCTGCATGCGCGGCAAACAGGCCTCAACACCAGGGCGGAGCTTGGCAGTGGCAAAATGACTTCTCCCGTCTGGAATGTTTTCAAATGTAGACGTAGTACTTCCAAAAAGCCGCGGACGGCCAGCGCTGAACTCGATGCCATGTCTCCCATCACTGTGAGTGAGCGCTGCCGTGTGTGTTTTTTCTTCTTCTTCAAGACAGTTAATTCATAGTTACTTTATTTTCTACAAAATGTGCACATAAAATAGGGGGGTATCGCGCTGAATGGATCCCAACGGGATCTGTATGAAAGTTATGAAATAGGTGGATGAATTTATTACGTCTGTAACATGAAAGTGGATCTGTCCTTTTAACTCTGTGGTTACGGTGAACATTCCATTTACCCGTTAACAACGGCAACCATTTGAAATAGCGCAATGAATAAATGATGTAAACAACAATAATAATAAACCAGTGAATGATTAAAACCCTACATGAAATAATATCTATACTATATACCAGGGGTTCCCAAACTTTTTAGACCACGCACCCCCTTCTACATCCCAACCGGGTTCACGCACCCCCAACCCCAATCCCCCACACCTTAAAAAAAACGCAACAGAGTGCAAGAGTTGTTGACGGGGGGGAGGGGGGGTGCTAGTGATGCTAAATCGGTACTTTTAAAACGATACCGGTGCTAAACGGTGCCTGAACCGATACTTCTTTTTTTTAAACGCACAGTGAGGACATTAAAAATCTCTTTGGCCATATTCCCTGTAGAAGCCGTTATCAGGGAGCACTGACACACAACGGATATCAGACTGTTAACATACACAACACATGTTCTCCATTATATGATGTGATATGTATTGTCATGTGCAGACTTTATAGGGTTAATCCTGTCACTGTTTTGATGGGCAGAGAACAACCAATCAGAGGTACTGAAGATGACACGTGACAAATAAAGTTTTGCTTCTGACAGCGAGAGTTACACTGAAACAAAGTGACGCCCCACGGTCTTTATTCCTCCGTCATTATATTCCCGGTAACACCGGGTATACAGCCGGGAGGGGTGCGAGTGACTTTTTCTTTGCTCCGTCCCGATGCGCGCAGACCGGCATCGGAGCTCTGCGGCGACCACGATCGACGTATTGCACCCTGCATTCAAACATTAAATAGCCGAGTTTTTTCAGCGTAAGAAATACGATGTGTGGCGGGAGTGCGTGAGTTAAGACCGAAATGACACTTGAGAGCCCTGAGAATGTTTAATATTAATTATTACACCATTAGACCACCATTACATTTTTCCTCTCGCGCACCCCCTAGAGGCAGCTCGCGCACCCCCAGGGGTGCGCGCACCACACTTTGGGAATCCCTGCTATATACAGTTGAGTGTTGACATGAAACAGACTAACCGCTGGTTGATAGCGGCAGCCTTTTAAACAAAGCGAAATCTGCTAGATTATAGATAACATTACCGTTCCCCTGCCATTCTGTGATCGGCAGTGATCGCCAATTGGCCTTATGGTATTGCGTATGGTATTACTCATGGTGTTACTCATGGTATTACTCATGGTGTTACTCATGGTGTTACTCATGGTGTTACTCATGGTTTTACTCATGGTGAAATGTTATTTTCTTTATTCTATTTGTTCTGAGTTTGTACTCGTTGAATTCACTGATTGTAAGTCTGGATAAAAGCGTCAGCTAAATGACATGTGATGTAATATAGTTTGAATAACTTGTGTTGTTAGTTCACTTTAAATTAAAGCCATTTTAGCTGAGCCTGTAACACCCTGTTAATGTTGTGTCCGTTTCCCCAGAGATTCGTTCATTCCCTTCACCTTCCCCCAGCCTCTCTTGATTGGTTCATTCCCTTCACCTGCCCCCAGCCTCTCCTGATTGGTTCATTCCCTTCCAGTGGCGGCTGGTGAATTTATTTTTTGGGGGGGCGCAGTTGGGCGACGCGGTTTAAATAGCACTCAACAATGAGAAGAAAAGAGGTTTTGAGTAGAATATTGTAAAAACCAAAGCTTTATTTCAAGAACACAGCATGCTCAACACTGTCCAATAACAACTATCAACACACTGTAACTTTGGGCATGAGAGGTTCAGAGCAGAATTCTTTAAGAAACATTGGGTTGGGTTTTAGAGGTTTGCAAAATAAAAGAGTTTCACCCTCACATGAAAGAGGTTCAGAGCAGATGTTACAGATGTGGAACGGGCATGGAAGAAGTCGGCTCAGATGGTGGATTTTCCCAGCACTTATTTATTCTGCAGAAGACAACAGAACACACACATTTGCCTTCTGATCTGTCTCTGCACTTCCACTTCCTCAGCAAAATAAAACCATTGTCCATGGAAGACAGGACCACATTAAATCTAAATAATAACAATTCTCATCAAAAACCATGACATGTAACATACAAGGGGAAAACAGAGACCCCTAATGGACAAAATAAATAACTACATGAGCTAGAGTCATTTCAGCAGAAACAGAGAAAATTCTAACTTTGAACAAAAGGGAAACACATACCTGCAGAAGACAACAGAACACACACATTTGCCTTCTGATCTGTCTCTGCACTTCCACTTCCTAGACACGCAAAACACAATTTACACAAGGAAAATATACGTCGGGCGACCGGATGTAGCTAAACAAACGGTGCCAAAGTGGCTCAATGAGACCGCCACCAAACGTATATGTTGACGGTCTAAATGACACGACAGCTGGACGCCGTGATCGTATTTGCGACCATTACTGTATGTAACATAAACGGTTAATTTTTATAAAAGAATATAGCCAAAATAGTGCAATATCGTTTTTCAATCAACTCACCCTCAGCAATATAAAACCATTGTGAGCAGGGTTGCCAGGTCTGTGTGACAAAACCAGCCCAATGGCCAATCAAAACCAGCCCAAAAACCAGCCCAATATCAGAACTCAAAATATGCCTGTGCCAAACCATATACACTGCTTTTAAAGTCCAACAGCATTGCTATCATTGCCAAATGTATTGTAATATCTACAAAGTAACAACATATGTTTAGTTTGCCAGCATTAAAAGCAGTTTTCCCTCAAGTTATTTCACCTAGGTCCTAAAATGGCCTTGTGTAATTAGATACAGTATATTATCATAAATAAAATGTGTGTACGTGCTGATCTTGAGTCAGTTTGGTAGGATTTGGGTATGAATAAATTATTTCATTTAAAATATGGATTTTTATTTAAAGATATTCATGTAATTTGCATGCAAAATAGGTCTACCGAACCAAGGACAAAAATTCAACCCGCAACACTTCAAAAGTGGCTCGATACCGCGGACCTGGCAACACTGCTCTATGGGCTGAGGGAACATACGGGTCTCTGATCTGCCGAATAATCCAATCACGGCGCACATTTTTGCGCACCAAGATTCAGTTTCATCCGCCAATGTGAAGCGGTCATTGCCAAAACGACTGAAATATTGTATCGATGCCGTACACACACGTTAGAACAGCGCCTCGAAAAAGGGGAGGGGCTTCTCTCCGTGATAATGGCGATATATTATATTTTTTCACATTAACTTAAGTGGTTGTTGACAGGGGCTTACGGTCTCCCACACACATTTAGCGCGTCAACACGGTATATTTACTATTTAAATGATTTGGCATATAATGTTTTTTGACAGGATTTTTTAATTTATTTTTCTTCTTTTTTTTTCATCTCCAAATTTTAAGAGGGGCGGCGCACTAGCGCCCCCTATGGACGAACCGCCACTGTTCCCTTCACCTTCCCCCAGCCTCTCTTGATTGGTTCATTCCCTTCACCTGCCGCCAGATTCCAAATTCCTTGAATGTCTCCAGTAATAAAAGTTGATATCAGTCTGAAGTCACCGTTGTTCATCGTGTGCTCCTTGCAGATGTCCCCCCTGAGGGCCTGGACCAGGACCCGGAGGACCCGGAGCCCCTCCACGTAAAAGAGGAGCCTGAGCCCCTCCACATAAAAGAGGAGCCGGAGCCCCTTCACGTAAAAGAGGAGCCGGAGCCCCTCCACGTAAAAGAGGAGCCGGAGCCCCTCCACATAAAAGAGGAGCCGGAGCCCCTCCATGTAAAAGACCTGCAGGATCTCTGGACTCGTCTAGAGGGAGATCAGATCATTGTGCTGCAGGAGGCCGATATCGCCAAGTTCTCATCCATTGTTGTTACTTTGAAGAGTGAAGATGACGAACCTCAGACCTCACAGCTTCATCAAAGCCAGACGGAGGACGACAGAGAGGCGGAGCCTCCATCCGGCAGCTCAGCTACACCGATAGAAACAGAAACTGATGGAGAGGACTGTGGGGGATTAGGACCAGCCTGGAACCTAAATCCACTTAGTCTTTCACATCCAAATGCTGATGATGAAAAGGCTTCAGGGTCTTCTGAGACTGAAGTCATTCATGGTGATTGGCAAGAACCGTTGTCAGATTCTGGACCTGAAAGTGAAGATGGGGATGATATCTGGAAGGAGACCAGGGAATCCTTCAGCTTCTTCAAGTGTAGTAAACGGTGTTACTACAAGGGGTTTCTGCAGAAACACATGAGGTGTCATTTTGAAAAAATATCCTCCAGCGATTTGGTTAGAAAGAAATGTTTTAGAGAGAAGCCAAAGAAAGAATCACAGGTGAGAGGTCGTACAGCAGAGAAACCATTCAGTTGTGATGTGTGCGGGAAAAGATTTACAGAATGTGGAGATCTGAAGAGACATGCGAGTGTCCACACAGGAGAGAAACCATTCAGTTGTGAAGTTTGTGGGAAAAGATTTGCAGTACAGGGAAGTCTGAAGAGACACATGAGAGTCCACACAGGAGAGAAACCATTCAGTTGTGATGTTTGTGGGAAAATATTTACAGAACGGGGATCTCTGAAGAGACACATGATAGTCCACACAGGAGAGAAACCATTCAGTTGTGATATTTGTGGGAGCAGATTCACAGAACGGGGGAGTGTGAAGATACACATGAGAGTCCACACAGGAGAGAAACCATTCAGTTGTGATATTTGTGGGAGCAGATTTACAGAACGGGGAAGTCGGAAGACACACATGAGAGTCCACAAAGGAGATAAACCATTCAGTTGTGATGTTTGTGGGAAAAGATTTACAAGATAGGGATCTCTGAAGAGACACATGAGGGTCCACACAGGAGAGAACATTTGAAATAAATGTAAATGTTTCAAATGCAATTTCTTTCTGAATGAGATGGAGGGCAAAGTGTTTGTTCAACAGCTGATGAATCTTTTAAATAACAATGACCACATATTGTTTGTCTATGATGGAGGAAACAAAAAACTCTCTCAGAATATATCTTTATTTAAAATGCATAATTCTTTGTAATGCTTTTAAATCTACATGTGGACTCGGCCCTGTTACGGCTGAGTGTCGGCTGACTGCTGTGGTCCGGCTTGATGCGGCTACATGTGAGCCAGCGTTGGCCTTTTTCATTTTAGCCATATATATTGTAAGAGCCACAAGTGTGTTTTTAGTAAATTGAAATTTTAGAATTGTTTATAATTTAATATTCAGAAATATGCTCACGGTGTAGGAACTATAGGTGAAATATATTGAAAGATGTTTATGTCAATGACTGATGCTCGAGTCAGGTGATTTAATGACGTCATGATGGCAGCAGGTGTAAGGAAAGAGCCGCATTAGACAAGAGAGCAAATCTTTTTTGACCGTGTGATCGTTTTGAACGTTTATTCATTTTGTACTTTGTCAGCGTTTTTTTCTGCTCAAAATAAAATCCAAAGAAAAGGAAATGAATGGTCTCCTGTCATGCTCATGCAAGGGAACTCACTGTGTCTGCAGCTCTTTAGTGGCTGAATGAAAACTACACCGATGGAATGCCGCTACATATATATATATAATGTGTGTGTGTATGTGTGTATTCTGTTTTTCTAGTAATGTAACAATCTAATGTTGTGACTCTAGTCCTGCTTACTGTGTATTGGTGTGTGTTTGGTGTCATTAGATAAACAACATTCACTGATGTCGGCCTGAGCCCTGATCTTTTTACTGAAGCCTTTACACTTATAAATGAATTTGTCTGGTGTGTGGTTTTGGAAGGAAACTCTTCAAACAGACCGATGAGACTGAGGAAGAGGAAGAGTAGAGAAGAGTGTGAGAGAGATCATCATCAGGTTGTGAAACTCTTCACAAAAGGGTAAACAATGGTAGAACGTGAATCTGTGTGGAATGTGAGGTACATGACCACAGTATTAAATAAGAGACATATTATCTCCTGACCGTCATTCATAAACACAGAGTACAAATGACGGGACATGAAGTGGAGTCAGTGTTCTCTGAGGTATGGTCTGATAACAGAGGGTTCTGCAGAGAGACTATTTCATGTTCTATGTTAATGCCAGATGCTAGAACAAGGTCGAGGGTTAAAGCAGTGAGTCGGTTTCTGAGCTCTCTGACAAGTCAATCACTTCTAATAATGAGATCAATGCAGCACTAAGGCAATCATCATCAACCACCACCACATGCACATCCTACATGCAGTAGTAGTAGAGTTAGTAGCAGTCAGTCGTAGAGTCAGTAGTAAGAGAGTTAGCAGTATTAGAGTCAGTTGTAGTTGAGTTAGTAGTGGTAGAGTCAGTAGTAGAGTCAATGCTAGAGTCAGTAGTAGTAAAGTTAGTCGTGGTAGAATCAGTAGTAGAGTCAGTAGAAGAGTCAGTAGTAGTAGAGTTAGTCGTGGTAGAGTCAGTGCTAGAGTCGGTGGTAGTAGAGTTAGAAGTAGAGTCAGTAGTGGCAGACTCAGTAATAGAGTCAGTAATAGAGTCCAGTTGATCCAGAATTCTGCAGCTCGTGTTCTCACTAAACTAAGAACAGAGATCACATCACTCCTGCACTAGCTGCTCTGCACTGGCTCCCTGTAAAATCAAGAATCACTTTTAAAATGATTAACCTACAAAGCCTTGATTGGTGATGCTCCATCATATTGTAACGGACTGAGGGAAATGTTATGTTGTAAATGTTATGTTCAGGATGTAAGTGAACGTCTCACGAGCTGGTAGCTGTGAGGCGTGTCTGTGATTGGACAGCGAGTGATGTTGTTGTGTTGTGTGTTGTGTTACGCCCCGTTCGGAGCAGAGCTATGACCCGGAGCAGACGTGAAGCTGGTTGGGAGGCTTTCACAGCGTTTTTGCTGTCGTTTTGGCGTAGGCTACGGCCAACAGTAGCCTGTTCTATGTTCCTTGAATAAACACCCTATCAACCATCTACGTCTCGTAGCGTTCCTGACCCAGGGTCGCTACAATATATTAAGGAGCTTGTAGTACCATATTGCCCCACTAGAGAGCTTGTAGTGCCATGTTTAATGTATTTAAACTCTAAATCTGTCCTTCTGTACACATTACATCTATTGCATCTGTCCATCCTGGAGAGGGATCCTCCTCTGTTCTCTCCTGCAGGTTTCTTCCCTTTTTTTCCCCCTGAAGGGTTATTTGGGAGTTTTTCCTGGTCCGATGTGAGGTTTTGGGGCAGGGATGTCTATGTGTACAGATTGTAAAGCACTCTGAGACAAATTTGTAATTTGTGAAATTGGGCTATACAAATAAACTGAATTGAATTGAATTGAATAGAGAGCTTGTAGTACCATGTTACCCCACTAGAGAGCTTGCAGTACCATATTACCCCACTAGAGAGCTTGTAGTATCATATTGCCCGAGTAGAGAGCTTGTAGTACCATATTACCCCACTAGAGAGCTTGTAGTACCATGTTACCCCACTAGAGAGCTTGTAGTACCATGTTACCCCACGAGAGAGCTTGTAGTACCATGTTACCCCACTAGAGAGCTTGTAGTACCATGTTACCCCACTAGAGAGCTTGTAGTACCATGTTACCCCACGAGAGAGCTTGTAGTACCATATTACCCCACTAGAGAGCTTGTAGTACCATGTTACCCCACTAGAGAGCTTGTAGTACCATGTTACCCCACTAGAGAGCTTGTAGTACCATGTTACCCCACTAGAGAGCTTTTAGTACCATATTGCCCCACTAGAGAGCTTGTAGTACCATGTTACCCCACGAGAGAGCTTGTAGTAACATGTTTCCCCACTAGAGAGCTTGTAGTACCATGTTACCCCACTAGAGAGCTTGTAGTACCATGTTACCCCACTAGAGGGCTGCCTCACTCAATGCGGGGCTACTTGTGGTTCCCAGAGTTTAAAAGTAGGATGGAGCCAGAGCCTTCAGGTATCAAGCTCCTCCTCTTTTATGAACCAGCTCCACCTTCAGTCCTGGAGGCAGACACCATAACCTCATGGAGACTGAAGACTTTCCTCTTTGACAGAGCTTATAGTTAGGGCTGAACCAGGTTCACCTGGTCCAGACCTAGGCTGTGTCTACTACCGGACACTTTACGAAGTACACTGCAACACAGAGCACTGACATCTGTAGTGCACTGCGTCTGATAAGTGCTGTATCAAATGGAACACTTACGTTAACCACTTGGCGGAAGTGACAGACGCAAATATGTTCACGGCACCCGCGGAATTAAGCCGGAAGTGACGTACGCAAATCTGCTTGCGATACCCGCGAAACTTAAACTGACAAAATGAAGCACTTCTTGCCCTCTTTGTGTCCCTTGTTTACCTTTCTCCACCCCATGTGGAAACTGCGATACCTCCACAATCGTGGTCTCCCGCTTGTGCTCCCGTCGCCATCTCGAGTAGTGTCCATCGTTTACACTGCATGTTTTGCCCGTTTGCAGGGCGCCATGCGGGTCCTTTCAGTGCACTGAATTCTGCTGGTTTTGTCAGTGTGGCGCCCTAAGCCTGAAAGACAAGCTCCAAGTGCTCAAGTGTCCGGTAGTAGACACAGCCATAGAGATGCTGCTCTCGGCTGAGAGGCTGCTGGGGGACACTTAGGATACACTGAGCTCCTCTCTCCTCTCCTCTCTCCTTATGGATGTTTAGGATACACTGAGCTCCTATCTCCTCTCCTCTCTCCTTATGGACATTTAGGATACACTGAGCTCCTCTCTCCTCTCCTCTCTCCTTATGGACACTTAGGATACACTGAGCTCCTCTCTCCTCTCCTCTCTCCTTATGGATGTTTAGGATACACTGAGCTCCTATCTCCTATTCTCTCTCTCCTTATGGATGAATGTTCATCTCTCCATCACACATTATTAACTCTCCTTCCTCCCCATAGTCCTTGTGACTTCACGTCTCATAGGGTCCATTGGACCTGCTGGGTCTGATGTCATGGCGCTGCTGAAGCCCCGCCCACTCCTCCTCTCTAGCTCCACCTGATGGATCATGGAAGTCTGGATCGTGGTCCATGCCAACTACCAACTATTCATACTGTTAGGTTGTAGTGGATTTTATGTACACTTGCACATGTAAATAAGGAAGTCTTATGTTTTAAATAATGCATATAGAAAGATAATTTACATAGTGAATATTAGGGAGGAATATTCCGATTAATGTATTAAGAAGCATAGACAAGTATGATCGCTGTATTATATGTGTAACTGTAATGTTGATTTTATGAGGTTTATTGTTATCACAACTGTAGGATGTGGACAGTATGAATGAGATTGGTTTTATTATGGTAGAGGTGCGTTTCCCTTGAGATCCTAGCTGGTTTCCTGTTTAGGCTCTTATTCTGAAGTCTAAAACCGGGGGTAGGGCTCTAAACCGGAAGCGGAAAGCAGCCGTTACCTCTCTTGGCACGAAGCTCAGTCTCTTTTGAAATGCTGAGCAAGAGAGAGCACGCCATTGGGGTGGTGAGTGAGAACAACACACAAACTGGGAGCTTTAAGCTCACTGAATGGAGACTGTAAGTACTAATCTTATTTGTGAGACATTAGATTGTCTGTCTGATTATTGGAGGTCGACAGAAACTTTAAAGCAACCACAAATGATTGTCAAATAAATACTCTTAAATGCATCCCTAGTGTTGAGACTTCTTCCACAAAACACATCGCTCCATCAAGACTCTTTTGAACCCCTTTTTTACTCTTTTAGTTGGTGACCCTGACGTGGGAGTCTATGAGCTGTGTTTAGTGGAGGTTTGCTCGATGTTAGTGGATAGCATCCTTAGCATGGGGAAAAAGAAAAAAAAGACAGAATTTGTATCTTTATTTCTTATTAATTGTTTAAAAAACCATTAAAAACCTCTCAGATATCTAGCTTTGAAACTTCTCACACACAGCGCTGTTTGATCATGGGAGTGCAGATCCCGTTTTACCGAAATCTGTGTAGTTATATAGATATTATAGGTGTGAGGAGCGACCAGCTGGCTCTCTGAGGTGTGAACTTTTAGTGGAACAAAGACTTTGTTAACACTAGGCTAAATGCTAATATGTCGACACATGAGGCCGGTGTGCAAGGAATAGATGAATGGAATGCATCTACAAGAGTCTGTTTTTATATATATTCATTTATGTGGATCCTGTTTGTTATGTGTCACATTCTTTCTTTTATGTTGTACGTTAATTGTTGTGGGTTAAACGTAACTCATGTTGTTTGTCGCATGGGTCATTGCGGAGGTTTTTGTTGAGCTTGCGACGTGCACGCCCGTAAGCTTGAGCTGGGAAGTTCCGGCCATCGGCGCACATTGAAATCATTTGTGAAGAACGACACGTGGTCTAGAGTCTAATATTTAGACAGAGCGTTAGAAAACTAAAGTTAAATAACTGTTGGGTAGACTCAATTTAATAGTGTGATTGACGGCCGGCGAGCCCGATACACTTACGTGTAAGTACGCTATTAACGAACTGCTATGACCAGATCAACGTGCTAATTTTTTGTTTTAATACTGTACATGGGGTAGAAAAGTGCGAATCAGATTCACCACGGGCCAGGTCAAACTACATTTTTTCTTGTTCCCTTTTTGAGAAGACACGAGGTCAGTGGGGGTGAGACACATTAGCATAGTAGAAGACGCCATTACGATTCGGATTAGCGCCTCCTAGAGGTTCTGAAATAGATACTTCGTAAGGGGGATTAAGGGGTTAACCTTTTAGCACTATCGTGTGGTTGGTGTTGGAAATTGCATCCGACACACCAGAGTTACATGCTGCTGCTGTTTTCACCAACACATTTTGACAATTTGGATTTAAGAGATATTTTTCTTTGAGTACTATTGCCAGTGTTAAAGATATAGTGTTGGGTTTACTATTGATTTTTGATAAACAATAGTGGTTATTATTACAGTAATGCCGTTTGGCGTACGAGTAATTGATTTCCCATCACCGTTTCAGTACTGAGTTTTTATTTCTTTATCTTTTTTGTTTTTTTGATTGACAGTTTTAGAGAATAGTGTTGGGTTTACTGTTTTTTGGGAAAAGACAGTGGTTATTATTACAGTAACTGCCGTTAGGCTTACGAGTAGTTGATTTCTCATCACCGTTTCAAAACTGAGTTTTTTATTTTTATTTTAGTCGGTTTCAAAGGATAGTTTTGGGTTTACTGTTTTTTGGAAAAATAGTGGTTATTATTACAGTCGTCCGTTGGACGTACGAGTAATCGATTTCTCATGAGCTGTTAAGAAACTGACACCTATTTATGCGACATGCTAAATTGGCAGTTTTGTTTAAAGTAACAAATATTCTCCCATTCTACAGTATATTGTTAAATGTTTTGTGTAATAATAACGTCCTTTTCCCATTTTTGACAGCTGCAGGCTGTACATGTCTTGATGCTTGACTGTTTTGATTGTCTGTGATTGCTGTTTAACCAAAGTAACAGTTTGGTTTTTACTATTATTATTCTGCATTCGTATTACCATTTGTTCTTGTTTGGAGGTGAAAGGTGCAGGGGTGTTTTATGAGTCACCAGGACTGTGCCACAGCGGGAGGTCAGGATGCAGATCTCTCTGCCCCTCCTTCCCTCCCCCCACTCCCTCGCTCCCCACATGCCATTAAGATTCTTTAACTGATAAAAGTAAAGAAAAGAGTGAGAAAAAATGGAGCCTGTTTTTTTAGACAAAGGACTCCCAACACTTACTTATGCGATGTGGGGGAAGGTCTTCATGAAGAAGCCGAGATGAAAGTGGAGGTTTCATGACACTGTAAAGCTGGAATACTGTAAGATATTCGCCCTGTTTCCCCTCTCCCCACCCATCCACCCACCCTATCTTTCCCTCTTCCCCCACCCACCCTCCCAACACACACACATCAACACACATCAACACACATCGACACACGCACTCACTTAGCATATAGAGGACAAATGTTGCCCAAAGACAACATACCTTGCTCCATTCACTGTGTCCAAAGATTGATACACACACACACATTGTGACGATGTTATGCATGTCGCATAAACATGAAAGAAACCTTTAAAATAGATTGACCTTTGAAAAGGAAACATTTTATTGACGGTTTGGAAATAATAGATGAATATTTTTGATATTGGAACACATTTGAAAGAAAAATGTATGAATCTAATTTTAATTTGAATATTCTTTTGCAGGGGAAGTTGGACCGCAGAGTAAACTTTTTCCTCCCATTTAGCTTTGTTTCTTACATTGTTTTGGATTAAATTGGTGTTGTAACTTGTGTTAACAGTAGAATGACTAAAAGTCGTAACGTCTGTTTAAATCAAACCAATAACCTTTTTTCCCATTTGTAAGTTTCTTTGATTTTGGTTCGTGATGGTTGAACTATTTCGTTTAAAATAACAGCTTTTCCCATTTCTTGACGGTTGATTGTTACAATATTGGCTTACAGTAAAAGTTTTTTCCCATTTTGACACAATATTGTAAAATGTGTAGACTGTGCAATTCCAGTGTATAACGTTATCCCCTAACTAATTTGAATTTTGAATTTTCCCAATGGCACCACACTTGCATCTTAGACACATAGTGTATAATAATTTTCTTTTTAAATTTATCCCGAATAATTTTGCATTGTTTAGATATTTTTATTTTTCTACATGAACATTTCCTTACATATATAAAGCCAGTCAGTACCTATTCTCTGGAAAATACCAGAGCCAACTTCAATCAAGACCCCAGTAGCTTGAAGGCCAGAAGTTGACTGATGAGAATGCTCACGCTGGAAAACACAGCAGAAGAGGAGCAGAAGGAAAGTATGGTTCACGTCTCGATCGACAAACCCAAAAGAACCGGTGAAGCCATTGAGCGGGCAAGACTGCTGCCGTATGGCATAGCAGTGGATGATGACAACGATCCCAGAAGATGCCTGGAGGAAGACACACCCTCAATGCAAAAGTGTCCCTGAATGAGAAACTTCCAACAGATATAACTCCTGTACCTCTGCTGTCAGTTTAGTTCCCATCCCTTTCATCGACCCAGTCATATCTCAATACCCTCCCCGTACGCCCATAACCCCCTTATAAGAGAAGCTCTACACACCATAGTCGGTATATTAGGAGAAGAGGTAATGCCCTCTCCAACAGAGCGTTCCATTAGACATAACTGGAGATGGATGCCACCTGGACATCTCTCCCTCCCTCATCAACACCTCACAGACCCCCACCCTTAGCACAGATTCCCCAGCCCCATCCCCCAGCCTTTCCATATGACCCAGCCCCCTCAGCCGCCATCTCAGCAGAATGGCCCTGACGCAGGCCCCAAGGCACGCCGAATAAGTTTCGGAGCCATTTAAGATCTTCCGCCACGAGGGGTCTACAAGTCTGCTTCCACAGGTACTAACAGAGAGTTGAAAGAAGAGGTTTCAAACAGGATGTCCCCAACCACCAACAGAGGTTTGCAGGTGCTGAATGCTGTGGCAACAAAACATGACAACGACCAGTAATGGCTATACATATATATATATATATTGTCTCAAAAAAGTGTATATTTTATTACATTGTTTTATATATATATATTGTCATGATGTATATTCTATTACATTGTTTTATATATATATTGTTAATACTTTCTTCTTTTTTTTGTGTGGATATTGTATAGTTTATTCTCATTCTTATTCTTTTTTTAGTCTGCTACTGCTGTCGGGTGTTTTGCACATAAGAATTTCACAAACCGATTATACTTGTATAAAAGGGGATGTGACAATAAAAACTTGAAACTTGAAACTTGAAACGTTGAGTTCTCTCCACCTTCATGTTTCTGAATCAAATGGAATTTGCTTCAGAAAAGGAGGGAGGAAGGAGATCGCGAATGTACTGCAGCTGAAATTAGACTACATTGAAAAGGCTTAAACAAGACACTTGGCATTTCAAAAGACACATACACTCTCGCACTAACACACTCACCTACGCACACACACTTATCCTCAATCACTCAGCCAATTGAAGCAGCTACCGAGAGTCGTCCTGGAACCATGAAGAAGCAACAGTCATGAAGAGACACCATAACTTACAGACCACAGTCGCCAGAGGCAATAAAGCAGCTGACCTCTCAGAGGGGAGAGCAGCAGGTTAGGTCAAACAGATGACAGCCGCTGCCATACCGGGCCTCCCGGAACTTGCATTGGAGGACATCAAGCTCATGCAGACAGAAGATCCAAAGACAATGGTGAATTGTCTGAAGAAGAAACTGATGCTGAGATATGGTGATCAAAGGAGATTAGGGTCTGACCACGGCACACAGTTTTGCAACCAAACACGTAACACATTAAGAAACAAGCACCTACATGAAGAAATATATCTAGAGAACACATTCACAGGAGCAGGAGCAGACTATCGCCCAGGGAGGGGATAGCAGAGTTCATGGCGTGGTTTTGGAGAATGTTTGAGAAATGAACTAACCACAGTTAAGTTTTTCTTTGAGCAGGTTACCGGAGCCCACCAGGAGCCAGTGGACTAAGTCCAGGTGAACAGGGTGGTTTGAGGTCATTGCAAGGACTTCACAGCGCCCTCCATGTAAGTGGTCTCACGGAGAGAATGACACCATTTTACATTGTATATTTGAAGATCTGTGGCTGAAGAATCAGACAGCCACTGAAGAGTTGCCTAATCATGAGGGTAATTCTGAAAAGATCTGAAGCCATTTCCACACATTGCTGCTTAGGAGCATCATTGTTGTAAATATGTTAATACTTTGATTATTCTAAGACATTAGAGCGAGAGTTAGGACTGCAACACAGAAAGATGTATGCAAACGACACCGACTCTCACAGCTCACTGTTTCCTGCCATTAACTGCACCATTAGATGCAAATGTTTTGTTTCCCCCATAAGCTGTTTTAGGGTTCGAGCACGAGAAAGGAGGGTGCTGGACGAATACCTGCCTGCTATCAGATCCTAGTAGGATTTGAATATTTCTATGCCCTAGTCAAGGGCCATAGATAGGATCAATTTCATTTATCATAACCAGTAAAGATAAATAAAGTTAGATTGGATTGGATAAGTAATTGAGACTCTCTTGGACGACGGATGGATTCCTCCCACACGGGGTGAGAAGCTGTTCCTCCGATTGCGAATTCAAGCCTAGAAGGTATTAGATACTTATTAAATATAGAAATTAAAATATAGACAATTTTTCATAGTCAAGTGTCACATTCTGTTTCGAGCCGGCCTAGTGGCCGCTGTGTTGTGTTGTGTTTTCTCATTTTCTCCAACAGCTACACCTGACGCTCCAGCATCGTCCATCGTGAGCTGACTGCCTGCTGTGAGGACCTGCCATGATGAGCCGCCCACAGAGGTGCACCTTCGGAGAGAAGCGAGCAGCAGACTGAGAGCCATCCTGAGGACACGTGCGATGCCATCCAGAGCAGCGGACAGAACGATGCAGAAGAAGAAGGAGAGATGACATCATGTGGATATGCGAATCCACCGACGGTCAGACGGCTCAGCCAGTGAGCGAATTAGGACTAATGTTTTACCTGGACAGGTTAACCAATGAGGAGTGAATATCTCCCCTGGGGCCGGGACGTCCGGGAGGTATGAAACAGATGTTGACCAAAGAGACAATGATTTTTGATCCTTTGAGAAGCCCTCAGCTGAGATTTAGTGAGTGTGACTTGCTGTTAGACAGTTAACTGCTTGCGGTCTGTGGACGCAGTAATTCATGCTCCCTCAGCTGATTGGGACTCTGTATCGCAACCGTTATTGACAATCGGCTTGGAGGAAGGCAGAGAAAGGAGGGATGCTGAAGAACTGGAGTTGCTGGGCATGTATGCTGAGAAACAGGATTCACGGGGATACACAGACACTTACACAGATGCACATTAGATTAATCAGAACCATCAGGATTTTAAGATTTATACCTGTGTGATGAATACATTCACACTGACACTTAGTGTTATTTGGAGTTTCCTTGAGGAGCAGTGATAAAAGGAGGGAGTGAAGTTTTTCCTTCCACAGGGACACTAGATGATAATGAGTGATTAATAAAGATTGTTTTACAGTGATGTTTGCATTGTGAGGGATATAAAATCCATTCCAAATGTATTTATACTATATTATTAGTATAAAAGGAGGGACTGTTAGGTTGTAGTGGATTTTATGTACACTTGCACATGTAAATAAGGAAGTCTTATGTTTTAAATAATGCATATAGAAAGATAATTTACATAGTGAATATTAGGGAGGAATATTCCGATTAATGTATTAAGAAGCATAGACAAGTATGATCGCTGTATTATATGTGTAACTGTAATGTTGATTTTATGAGGTTTATTGTTATCACAACTGTAGGATGTGGACAGTATGAATGAGATTGGTTTTATTATGGTAGAGGTGCGTTTCCCTTGAGATCCTAGCTGGTTTCCTGTTTAGGCTCTTATTCTGAAGTCTAAAACCGGGGGTAGGGCTCTAAACCGGAAGCGGAAAGCAGCCGTTACCTCTCTTGGCACGAAGCTCAGTCTCTTTTGAAATGCTGAGCAAGAGAGAGCACGCCATTGGGGTGGTGAGTGAGAACAACACACAAACTGGGAGCTTAAACTCACTGAATGGAGACTGTAAGTACTAATCTTATTTGTGAGACATTAGATTGACTGTCTGATTATTGGAGGTCGACAGAAACTTTAAAGCAACCGGAAATGACTGTCAAATAAATCCTCTTAAATGCATCCCTAGTGTTGAGACTTCTTCCACAAAACACATCGCTCCATCCAGACTCTTTTGAACCCTGCTTTTACTCTTTTAATACACTGTCATATTCATTGAATGTGTTGTTACTCTGTAATGATTCCTTCTGGTGACATGTCATCTATTGTTCTTCTGGTCTCATGACATCTATTGTTCATCTGGTCACATGACATCTATTGTTCATCTGGTCACATGACATCTGTTGTTCATCTGGTCACATGACATATTGTTCTTCTGGTCAGATGACATCTATTGTTCATCTGGTCACATGACATCTATTGTTCATCTGGTCACATGACACCGATTGTTCATCTGGTCACATGACATCGATTGTTCATCTGGTCACATGACATCTATTGTTGGTCTGGTCACATGACATCTATTGTTCATCTGGTCACATGACATCTAGTGTTCATCTGGTCACATGACATCTATTGTTCATCTGGTCACATGACATCTATTGTTCATCTGGTCACATGACATCTATTGTTCTTCTGGTCACATCACATCTATTGTTCATCTGGTCACATGACGTCTATTGTTCATCTGGTCACATGACATCTATTGATCATCTGGTCACATCACACATGCAGAGGAAACGCCACCGTAACTTGGTGGAGGAGTTTGAGAGGCTCCGTGATCCCGGGAGCTGAGTTGTTGGGGGCATCGGCCCCTGGTCGGGTCTCCAAGGCAAACAGGTCTCTGGTGAGAGTCCAGACTAAGAGCGGTTCAAAAACCCTGATGTAGCAGCCCACGGACTTCAGCTACCTCGCCCAGACAAGGGGAACCGGGGCACCCTCCCGGAGCCAGACCCAGGAGGGGAGCTCGCCGGCGAGCGTCTGGTGGCCGGGCCTTCGCCTCTGGGGTCCGGTCAGGCTCAGCCCGAAGAAGTAACATTGAGCAGCCACCCTGTGGACCAGCATCGGGGGCGGGTGCTATGTCGACCGGGTGGCGGGCCGGGCGGGAGGCCTGGGCGAGCCGATCTCCGGCAGCATAGACGAGCTCTAGGAGTGGGGATACTCACCAGCCCCCGGCTGAGCGCTGCTGTGTTTTCCCCGGAGAACCAGAGGGTCGCCTCCCTGAGCCTCCGGGTTGGGGAGCAAGGCTCTGACTGTGGTTTGTGCTTATGCACCAAACAGCAGTTCAGGGTATCCGGCCTTCTTGGACTCGGTAGGAGGGGTCCTGGAGAGGGACCGCCTGCCGACTCCACAGCTCTACTGGGACACTTCAACGCTCACCTGGGCAACGACAGAGGAACCTGGAGGGTGATTGGGAGGAACGGCTTCTGATCTGAACCAAGCAGTTTTCTGGTACTGGACTTCTGTGCTAGCCACGGCTTGTCCAGAACCAACACCATGTTCCAACCCAAGGGGGCTCATAAGTGGACCTGGTACCAGAACACCTGAGGCCGGAGATCAATGATGGACTTTGTGATGGTATCATGTGACCTGGTGGTGAGGTGGATCAGATGGGAGTTGGCTAGAAAGACCTGGCAAGACCAAACGTGGAGTGGGAACGTCTGGTGGAGGACCCGGTCCAGGAGGACCCGGTCCGGGAGGACTTCAACTCCCACCTCCGGATGAACTTCTCACCACCGCAGCTGCTTCAGGAGACCCCTGGGCCTAGTTTGTGGTCTCCTGAAGCAGCTGCGGTGGTCGCGTATGCAAAAACTCAGGCATAGGAGGAGTTCGGGGAGGCCATGGAGGAGGACCTTCGGTTGGCCTCAAGGAGGTTCTGGAGAACCGTCCGACGGCTCAGGAAGGAAAAGCAGGGCCGACCCCAAGCTGTTCTCAGCACGGTGGAAAGAGACTCTGAGGAACTCCTGAATCCAGCCAACATGTCCTCTAGAGCAGGGGTCCCCAAACCCAAATAATTAAAGTTTTAAATTTTTTTTTTTAAAATCAGTCGGAAAAATATTTTCTTTTGAAAAAGGACTGGATACACCCGTGTGTACGTCTGAGCCGCGTTCAGGAGTCTTAAAGTTCGGGTTTATCGCTGCAGGCGAGTCTCACATGCCGAACCCTCTGCTGGCAGCACATTTCAGTGACAAATAATCTTCAAACAGATTCAACCTGCTCAATGAATTCTGTCACTTCAGGGAGATGACAACTGTTTTCAAGTTGGCCGATAAAGTCGCTGCTGTGTGGGCGAGTGAACAGCGGAATATTCTCCATGTTTCAGACGTTGACCGGGTGGAAGAGGCTTTTCAAAGAGTTTGAGCGGTACTCCAACCACAAAAGACCCGACTGCAAAAGAATAATAATAATATACACTTTTATTAATCCCCAAGGGGAAATTAGAGACCTGCAACCCATTTGTAAACAAACCCACCCGGTGAATCGAGCCCGTCCGAGCTAGAAAAAAATGTGCTGGAGATGCAAATGACGGTGGCCTAAAGGGACATTTCACACAACAACTCTGCCTGTTCTAATGACAGCGACCAGAACTCGGTTCGGAGCAGCGGACCAAACACACGTCTGTGTCGCCGTCTCCATCAGCGGCTCGTTGCAGGTCAACAAGCACACGGCTCACACGAATTCGGCGTAATGATGAGTTGTAGTTTTGGCACTTTATGCCCTTCGTATAATTGTATGACGTCATATGTATTACGTCATTTATATTGCCGGTCCGTGAAAATTATTTCTGACACGGAACCGGTCCGTGGCTCAAAAAAGGTTGGGGACCACTGCTCTAGAGGGGGCGGGGCCTGTAGACTTGGGGAGCATGTCCTATAGAGGGGGCGGGGCCTGTATACTTGGGGGGTCGCACCTGTCTCCCTGGCAGAGGACGCTGAGCTCCTTGGTGGCGCCGGGGGGACGAGATCCACCTGGAGGCTGAAGGAGCTGGACATGTTGGGCTGAGTCAGTAGTCGTCCACTGTGGATGGACCCAGCATCTCCTCCGTCTCCTCCAGTTCCTCCTCCTCCTCTTCCATCTCCTTGTCCTCTTTCCTATCATTCTCCTCCTTCATCTCCTCCTTCTCCTTCTGCTCCTCCTACTCCTAACCAGTGGTGTAAAGTAACGAAGTAGAAGTACTTCGTTACTTTACTTAAGTCGTTTTTTTGGGTATCTGTACTTTATTTTACTACTTATATTTCTGTTTACTTTTACTTTTACTTCACTACATTTTGCAATGAAAACTTGTACTTTTACTCCGATACATTTCCCCTGAAACAGTATCGTTACTCGTTACTACGGAAAAAAATAATCATGAGAAACATCGGGGACTGTTGTGGAACACACCGCAGCGCACCTGAACGCAGCACGAACACCAGGTTGGGGATCAATTCAATTCAGTTTATTTGTATAGCCCAATTTCACAAATTACAAATTTGTCTCGGAGTGCTTTACAATCTGTACACATAGACATCCCTGCCCCAAAACCTCACATCGGACCAGGAAAAACTCCCAAATAACCCTTCAGGGGGGAAAAAAAGGGAAGAAACCTGCAGGAGAGCAACAGAGGAGGATCCCTCTCCTAGGATGGACAGATGCAATAGATGTAATGTGTACAGAAGGACAGATTTAGAGTTAAAATACATTCAATGAATATGACAGAGTGTATGAATAGTTCATAGTAGGCATATTCCACGATGGAGACCTCCACGATCCATCAGGCAGATGGCGGTGGGGAGGAGGAGTGGGCAGAGTCTCAACAGTGGGCGGAGTCTCAACAGGACAGTGGCGTAGTCATGAGCAGGAATTCCACGACCCAGACGATCCATCAGGCAGATAGGATCTATGCCGTCTCATAGGGTCCGATGACCCCATGAGACGTAAAGTCAAAAGGACTTCCGGGGAGAAAGCAGAGTTAGTAACGTGTGATTGAGAGATGAAAATTCATCCTTAAGGAGAGAAAAAAGAGGAGATAGGTACTCAGTGCATCCTAAACGTCCCCCGGCAGCTATAAGCCTATAGCAGCATATCAAGGGGCTGGACCAGGGCAAACCTGATTCAGCCCTAACTATAAGCTCTGTCAAAGAGGAAGGTCTTAAGTCTACTCTTAACCGAGGTGACTGTGTCTGCCTCCCGGACTGAAATTGGAAGCTGGTTCCATAAAAGAGGAGCTTGATAACTAAAGGCTCTGGCTCCCATTCTACTTTTTAAGACTCTAGGAACTACAAGTAGTCCCGCATTTAGTGAGCGTAGCTCTCTAGTGGGGCAATATGGTACGACAAGCTCCTTAAGATATGATGGAGCATCACCAATCAAGGCTTTGTAGGTTAAGAGAAGAATTTTAAAAGTGATTCTTGATTTTACTGGGAGCCAGTGCAGAGCAGCTAGTGCAGGAGTGATGTGATCTCTTTTCTTAGTTTTAGTGAGAACACGAGCTGCAGCATTCTGGATCAACTGGAGGGACCTAAGAGATTTATTAGAGCAGCCTGCTAATAAGGAGTTGCAGTAATCCAGTCTCAAGTAACGAACGCGTGAACCAATTTTCTGCATCTTTTGAGACAAGATGTGCCTGATTTTTGAAATATTACGTAGATGAAAGAATGCAGTCCTTGAGATTTGCTTTACGTGGGAGTTAAAGGACAAGTCCCGATCAAAGATAACGCCAAGATTCTTTACAGTGGTGTTGGATGCCAGGGCAATGCCGTCTACAGAAACCACATCACCAGATAATTGATCTCTGAGGTGCTCAGGGCCGATTAAAATTACTTGGTTTTGTCTGAGTTTAACATCAAGAAGTTGCAGGTCATCCATGTTTTATGTCTTTAAGACATGCTTGAATTTTACAGAGTTGGTTGCTCTCCTCTGGTTTTATCGATAAATATAGTTGAGTGTCATCTGCATAACAATGAAAGTTTATGGAGTGTTTCCTGATAATATTGCCCAAAGGAAGCATGTATAAGGTAAATAAAATTGGTCCAAGCACAGAACCTTGTGGAACTCCGTGATTAACGTTGGTGGTTATCGGCGTCATCGTTTACAAATACAAACTGAGATCGATCTGATAAATAGGATTTAAACCAAATTAGTGCCGTGCCTGAAATGCCAATCGACTGCTCCAGTCTCTGTAACAGGATGTCATGGTCAATGGTATCGAATGCAGCACTAAGGTCTAACAAGACCAGGACAGAGAGGAGTCCTTTATCTGCTGCCATTAAGAGGTCATTTGTAATTTTCACCAGTGCCGTCTCGGTGCTGTGGTGTTTTCTAAATCCTGATTGAAATTTCTCAAATAAACTATTATGATGTAGAAAGTCGCACAACTGATTTGCGACCACTTTCTCAAGGATCTTGGAGAGGAAGGGAGGTTAGAGATCGGTCTGTAGTTAGCCAATACCTCTGGATCCAGAGTGGGCTTCTTCAGGAGAGGTTTAATAACAGCCACCTTGAAGGAGTGTGGTACGTGGCCTGTTAGCAGAGACACATTGATAATATCTAATAGAGAGCCGCCAATTAAAGGCAAAACGTCTTTAAGCAGCCTCGTCGGGATGGGGTCCAAGAGACAGGTAGACGTGTTCAAGTAGAAACCGTTGAAAATACTTGGTCACGGTTGAGAGGAGAAACTCCATCCAAATATATACCAGGGCATACAGCGGTTTCCAAGGCCATTCCACTTGAGGACAGATTGGCACTGGTTATGGGCAAGAGAATATTAATCTTGTCCTTAATAGTTAAAATCTTTTCATTAAAGAAGTTCATAAAGTCATTACCACTGAGGTTTATAGGAATGCTCGGCTCCACAGAGCTGTGACTCTCTGTCAGCCTGGCTACAGTGCTGAAGAGAAACCTGGGGTTGTGTTTATTTTTTCTATTATTGATGAGTAATAGGCTGCTCTGGCATTACGGAGGGCCTTCTTATATGTTTTAAGACTATCTCGCCAAACTAAGCGGGATTCTTCGAGATTAGTTGAACGCCATATGCGTTCAAGCTTTGTGACGTTGCTTCAGTTTGCGGGTCTGAGGGTTATACCAGGAGCAAACCTCCTCTTCCTCACTGTCTTCTTCTTCAGAGGGCTATCGAGTCCAGTGTCATTCTCAGAGAGCCTATGGCACTGTCAACAAGATGATCAATCTGGGACGGACTAAAGTTAGACCAGGAGTCCTCTGTTATATTGAGGCGTGGTATCGAATCAAATACAGAAGGAATCGCTTCTTTAAATTTAGCTACAGCACTGTCAGTTAGACATCTGGTGTAGAAACTTTTGACTAACGGAGTACACTCCGGTAGTATAAATTCAAAAGTTATGAGGTTGTGGTCTGACAGAAGAGGATTCTGTGGGAAGACGTTCAAATGCTCAATGTCAACGCCATAAGTAAGAACAAGATCAAGCGTGTGGCCAAAGCTGTGAGTGGGTTTCTGTACTCTCTGACAGAAGCCAATCGAGTCCAACAAGGAGATGAATGCAGCACTAAGGCAATCATTATCAACATCCACATGGATATTAAAATCTCCAACAATAATAACTTTATCGGTTTTAAGAACCAAACTTGATATAAATTCTGAGAATTCAGATATAAACTCTGAATATGGACCTGGTGGCCGGTACAGAATCACAAATCGAATTGGCTGTAGTGTTTTCCAGGTTGGATGTGAAAGACTAAGAACAAGGCTTTCAAATGAGGTGTAGTGTAATTTTGGTTGAGGATTAATTAATAGGCTCGATTCAAAGATGGCTGCTACTCCACCTCCTCGACCGGTGCCTCGAGGAATGTGAGTATTAATATGACTTGGAGGAGTCGATTCATTCAGGCAGACATATTCTTCATGGCTCAGCCAGGTTCAAGATTCAAGATTCAAGATGTTTTATTTGTCACATACACACACAGGGTGTGCAGTGAAATGAAAGTGGCAATGCTCAGCAGGAATGTGCAAGGGCAACAAGTACACACTATTTACAATAAAAAACAACACAATATTTACAGTAAGTGTGTGTGTGTGTGTGTGTGTGTGTGTGTGTGTGCCTAAGAGGGGCAGTTGTGTGGGTCTATGTGGGGGTCCTGGTGAGGTCGGAGTTCACAGTCCTGATGGCCTGAGGAAAGAAACTCCGTCTCAGTCTCTCTGTTCTTGCAGCGTGACTACGGAGGCGCCTGCCTGACCGCAGCAGCTGAAACAGTCTGTTGTTGGGGTGGTGAGGATCCTTCATGATCCTGCCGGCTCTGGTTCTGCACCTCCTGGTGTACAAGTCCTGCAGGGTGAGGAGTGTAGTTCCAATAGTGCGTTCAGCCGAACGCACTACTCTCTGCAGAGCCTTCCTGTCCTGAGCGGAGCAGTTGCCAAACCAGGCTGTGATGCTTCCTGTCAGGATGCTCTCTACAGCTCCAGAGTAGAAGGACTGAAGGATCCTCTGGGAAACTTTAAATTTCCTCAGCTGCCTGAGGTGGTAGAGGCGCTGCCTTGCCTTTCTCACCAGAGTGTCTGTGTTTGTTGACCATGTCAGATCCTCGGTGATGTGGACTCCCAGGTATTTATACCGCTCACCCTCTCCACAGTAGTCCCGTTAATCCCCAGTGGTGAGTACGTCCTCTGTTGTTGTACCCTCCTAAAGTCCACAATCAGCTCCTTAGTTTTGGTGACATTCATGATGAGGCTGTTGTCCTGGCACCAGAGTGACAGATCAGCAACTTCCTCCAGGTAGGCCTTCTCGTCGTTGTCGGAGATCAGGCCCACCACCACTGTGTCATCCGCAAACTTGATGATGGTGTTGAGCTGAACCTGGCCACACAGTCATGTGTGTACAGGGAGTACAGTAGGGGCTGAGGACGCAACCCTGGGGGATCCTGTGTTCAGGGTGAGGGATTTGGAGTGTGTCTGCCCACCCTGACCACCTGTGGCCTGGCGGTCAGGAAGTCCAGGATCCAAGCACACAGGGGTGTTCAGTCCCAGCTCAATCAGCTTGCCGGCCAGTCTGGAGGGACTATGGTGTTGAAAGCTGAACTATAATCAATGAACAGCAGTCTCACATAGCCCCTCTGGCTGTCCAGATGAGAGAGTGTGGTGTGCAGTACCTGGGAGACAGCATCATCTGTGGATCTGTTTGGGCGATAAGCAAACTGCAGCGGGTCCATGGAGGAAGGGAGGAAGGCGCAGATGTAGTCCTTTATCAGCCTCTCAAAGCATTTCATGACCACCGAGGTGAGGGCCACCGGTCGGTAGTCATTCATACATGCTGGAGAAGCATTCTTGGGCACAGGGACAATAGTGGATCTCTTGAAGCAGGCGGGGACCACGGACTCAGCCAGGAGAGGTTGAATATTGTGGTGAACACTGGAGCTAGCTGGTTAGCACAGGTCTTCAGTACTCGCCCAGATATGCCATCTGGACCTGCAGCTTTCCTGGTGTTCACCCTCAACAGAGCCCTCCTCACACTGTGCTCGGTCACAGAGTGTGTGTTCATCCCCAGCGGTAGAACTCACCTCGGCTACGCTTAACGGTGTTGTTGTTAGCGGCGAGCTAGCGCTGCTGTTGCTAGCCTCAAACCGTGCATAAAATGAGTTCAGGTCGTCCGCTAGGGATGCGTCGGCACTCACCATAGTCTGCTCTGGTAGTCTGTGATAGTCCGTAGCCCCTGCCATAGGCGCCTGGTGTCGCGCTGCTCCATCTGTGATTCCACTCTGTCTCGGTACTTCCTCTTGGCTTCCTTCACCGCCCTCCTCAGTCCATAGACCGCTGCCTTGTACTCGTCCATGTTGCGGATACAAGACCGGAGTTATAGGCAGCAGTACGGGCGTTCACAGCTTCACGGATGGATCTATCAACCCACGGCTTTTGGTTAGGAAAGACCCTAACTTTTACCGTGGGGACGATGGTGTCCGTTAGCGTTGCTATGAGGCTCATAGCTACTTCCGTAAACTCGCTGACGTCACTGGAACTGGATTGGATCATGTCCCAGTCGACGACACGCAGAGCGTCCTGTAGCTCAGCCTCTGATTGGTCAGACCACCGCTTCACGTTCCTCGTCACTACCGCTTCCCGCGCGATCTTTTGCCGGTATCCCGGAAGCAGAAAAATGGCGGCATGGTCTGATTTTCCGAACGGAGGGAGAGAGACAGCCTTGTAGCCTCTCTTGAATGGCGTATAGCAGTGGTCCAACGTTCTTTCCCCTCTGGTAGCACACGTAATGTGCTGGTGAAAGTTCGGCATGACTTTTTTTAGGTTAGCCCTATTAAAGTCCCCAGCCACCACCACAGCCGCGTCGGGATACTTGTTCTGATGCCGACATAACACATCATGTAGGTCCGATAGTGCTACGTCGGTGTCCGCTTGTGGTGGTATGTAGACGGCTGTGGTGATGACCGAGCTGAACTCCCGGGGAAGGTAGAATGGACGGCATGAGATCGTCAGATGTTCCAGGTTCGGCGAGCAGGAACGAGAAAGAGTCTTAATGTTCTTGGGGTCGCACCACATGTTGTTCGTCATGAAGCAAACCCCTCCACCCTTAGATTTACCAGACTCTTCCGTTCTGTCTGCACGGAAAACAGAGAAGGACTCGGTTGGGCATATGACTCGATCCGGCACCAGCGGGTTCAGCCATGTTTCCGTCAGACAAAAGATATTACAATCCCTCATGTCCCGTTGGAATCTGATTCTTGCCCTAACATCATCCATCTTATTTTCCAGAGACTGGACGTTAGCAAGAAGGATGCTGGGCAGAGGTGGGCGGTGGGCTTGAACTCTCAGTCTGTTCAGAATTCCGCTCCGTTTCCCTCGATGTTTTTCGTCTCCCGTAGTAGCGGCTCCACTGTTGTTGATGTGGTTCGCTCGTACGATCTCTGCCGGCCACGCTGGATCGATGGAAAAAGTGGACAAAAACCCTTGTTTTGCGCAAAAGTTTATGTCCAAAAGTGTGCTGTGGTCGTATGCTGTTAGTGCCGATGTGTTTGTGGCAAAGAAAACATTAAAAATAAACACAAAAACTAAAAGAGCGCACAATCTCCGCGGAGCTACCTCGACGGCGTCTGGACACAGCCGCGCCATCTTCAGTTAGGCAACATAAATCAATGTGATTATCTGATATTAAATCATTCAGTAACACAGCTTTAGATGACAGAGATCGAATATTTAGGAGACCACATTTAATAGACCTATTTTGTTGCACTGCTGAAATAATGGTGTTAACTTGTATAAGGTTATTGTGTACGACTCCTCTTCTGCTTACTTTTGATTTATTTAATTGAAGTGGCCGTGGGACAGACACAGTCTCTACTCTAGAGTCATGGGTGGGTAACTGCTCGAATGGAAGAGCAGAGAAGGGTGTTAAACTACAACTCTGCTCCCGGTTCCTGATCTGAACCCTGGGTTGTCATAGATTAAGTCCGGTGATCAACTTGGTCATATTCGCAGAAATGAGACGCTCCGTCCAACGTGGGATGGATGCGTCTCTCCTCATCAGATCAGGTTTTCCCAGAAAGTCTTCCAGTTGTCTCGTAGCCCACATTATTCGCTGGGCACCACCTCGACAGCCAGCGGTTGAAAGACGACATTCGGCTATACAATTCGTCTGTCTGCAAATTTGGGAGAGGGCCAGAGAAAATTACGGTGTCCGACAACCTCTTGGCATAAGCACACCGATTCCACATTAATTTTAGTGACTTCCGACCGACGGGCTCGGGCGTCATTACCACCGGCGTGTATTACAATCTGACTCTATCTCCGCTTATCCTTAGCCAGCAGCTTCAAACAAGACTCCACGTCGCCCGCTCTGGCCCCCGGGAGGCACACGACTCTAGTCCATGGCTTCGCTATTTTCACGTTCCTGACTATAGAGCTCCCGATAACCAGGGTGTGTTCCTCAGCGGGTGTGTCGCTGAGCAGGGAAAACTGGTTCAAACGTGAAGTGGTTGGTGCTGGCGGGCTTCTGTGTAGACTTACTACTCCTGCGAACAGTTACCCAACCATCCGGCTGCACGGTTACCGCCGGGGAACAGCTAACAGCTGACTGTAGCTCCGCCGGCTACGGAGAGGCCGGGCTAACTAGCATAGCTGTCTGAGCTTCGATAGCGCGGAGCCGTGCATCTAACCCACTTAGACCTGCCTCCAACCTAGCAAATAAACTACACTTGTTGCATGTATCGTTACCATTAAGGGAGGCAGGGGGATAACTATACATGAGACACACTGAGCAAGAGGGAGCGGGAGGGAGAGAAGAAGAAGTCATGCTCGCTGTTGAGCTGGCAACCAGAGCTTACCGGAAGAGTGAGATGATGCGTTCAGTGGTCCTTGCCGCGTGTTTTCTCTTCCCAGTGATGCCCAGGATGCTAGCGAGCGAGCGGCTACAGATACGACTCATTTCATGTGGAGCAGCAATGGAAGCTACTCGAACAACCACGGGGACCAAGATCAACGTCCGTGGCCATATTTGGGCGAACTCTTTTCTTTTGTCGGGGTGAAAGTTTCTTCCTACCGGATGAAGTGCCTCTTATGCCGACCGAAAGCTACGGAGATATTGGCCTTCAACAACTCACTATCCAACCTCAGGAAACACATTGAGGTAAATTAAGATTAATCCCATGAGCCGCAACGTTAATGTTTAGTCATCATAAACCTGTTAAGATATCTAGCAGTGTTGTCCTCAGGATTGGAGTACGATATATCTTTGGCAGGAGAGGGGGAGACAGGTGTCTGATTGTCCTACGCATGTTGTATGTTAGGCTAACGTTCGCTAGCTATCGTCAATTAAATGAGACAATTAGCGTGAGTGGAGGAGACGGATCTCTAGCGAGTTAATGAGCTGAAGAAGTGTTGACAGTTGTGAGAATTTGTTGATTTGAGTCGTCTTAGCTATAATATAATGCTAATCATTACAGCATTATTATAATTATTTGTATTAATATTATAAGAGTGACGGTCCAGTAATGGCGACGATATATTCTTCGTCATCTCAAGTGCATGACAGCAGCAAACAGCTGGATGGAGACGTGGATCACGTTGACTTGCTGAAATGCTTCCCAACTGTGTGCTGCTGTCTGTGAAGCTAGACACACTCTACCTGCACCAGGGTCTGTGAAGCTAGACATACTCTACCTGCACCAGGGCCTGTGAAGCTAGACACACTCTACCTGCACCATCAGGGTCTGTGAAGCTAGACACACTCTACCTGCACCAGGGCCTGTGAAGCTAGACACACTCTACCTGCATCAGGGCCTGTGAAGCTAGACACACTCTACCTGCACCAGGGCCTGTGAAGCTAGACACACTCTACCTGCACCAGGGCCTGTGAAGCTAGACACACTCTACCTGCATCAGGGCCTGTGAAGCTAGACACACTCTACCTGCACCAGGGTCTGTGAAGCTAGACACACTCTACCTGCATCAGGGCCTGTGAAGCTAGACACACTCTACCTGCACCAGGGCCTGTGAAGCTAGACACACTCTACCTGCACCACCAGGGCCTGTGAAGCTAGACACACTCTACCTGCACCATCAGGGCCTGTGAAGCTAGACACACTCTACCTGCACCAGGGCCTGTGAAGCTAGACACACTCTACCTGCACCATCAGGGCCTGTGAAGCTAGACACACTCTACCTGCACCATCAGGGTCTGTGAAGCTAGACACACTCTACCTGCATCAGGGCCTGTGAAGCTAGACACACTCTACCTGCACCAGGGCCTGTGAAGCTAGACACACTCTACCTGCATCAGGGTCTGTGAAGCTAGACACACTCTACCTGCACCAGGGCCTGTGAAGCTAGACACACTCTACCTGCACCAGGGCCTGTGAAGCTAGACACACTCTACCTGCATCAGGGCCTGTGAAGCTAGACACACTCTACCTGCACCAGGGCCTGTGAAGCTAGACACACTCTACCTGCATCAGGGCCTGTGAAGCTAGACACACTCTACCTGCATCAGGGCCTGTGAAGCTAGACACACTCTACCTGCACCATCAGGGTCTGTGAAGCTAGACACACTCTACCTGCATCAGGGCCTGTGAAGCTAGACACACTCTACCTGCACCAGGGTCTGTGAAGCTAGACACACTCTACCTGCACCAGGGCCTGTGAAGCTAGACACACTCTACCTGCACCAGGGCCTGTGAAGCTAGACACACTCTACCTGCATCAGGGCCTGTGAAGCTAGACACACTCTACCTGCACCAGGGCCTGTGAAGCTAGACACACTCTACCTGCACCAGGGCCTGTGAAGCTAGACACACTCTACCTGCACCAGGGTCTGTGAAGCTAGACACACTCTACCTGCATCAGGGCCTGTGAAGCTAGACACACTCTACCTGCACCATCAGGGCCTGTGAAGCTAGACACACTCTACCTGCACCAGGGCCTGTGAAGCTAGACACACTCTACCTGCACCATGTGAACGGCTCTTCAGCATCGCAGGACTCGTCTTCAGCCCCAGAAGAGTGACACGGAAATCTGTCCATTTTGAAAATCAACTTCTTTTGAAGATGAACAATACATTTTTCACTTTAAAGTGATGATTCTGGTTGTTACTTTTGGTTCTGCTTTTTTCTGTGTTAATTGTGTTTTTATATTTTAGTAATTTCATAGTATTCATATATTGCTAAGTTCATCCTAGCTCATACTCCTTGTTCATGGCGGCCACAGCACCCAAACAAATAAACTTTATAATTCTCAAAATTCTGACCCTTTGTTTTTTTATTAACAGCATTTACTTTTACTTTTACTTTCAATACTTAAGTACATTTAATATCAGAAAATTACTTTTGATACTTAAGTACAAAAAAAATCAGATACTTTAATACTTTTACTCAAGTAGTATTCTCATAGGTGACTTTTACTTTTACTTGAGTAATTTTCCAGTCAAGTATCTTTACTTTTACTCAAGTATGACTTTTGGGTACTTTATACACCACTGCTCCTAACTATCCTTTTCTTCCTCCTCCTACCTATCCTCCTCCCCCTTCTCCTCCTTCATCTCATCCTTCTCCTTCTGCTCCTCCTACTCCTAACTATCCTTCTCTTCCTCCTCCTACCTATCCTCCTTCCTTCTCCCCCTTCTTCTTCTCCTCCTCCTCCTTCTTCTTCTCCTCCTCCTTCTCATTCTGCTCCTCCTGCTCATACATATCCTTCTCCTCCTGCAGCTCCTCCTCCATCTCCTCCTCTTCCCTGGGAGCCGACACCACTCAGCTGGAGACCCAGGGCGTGTTGCTGGACCCTTTGGAGGGATGGGGGTCACGGGAGAACCAGAACAGAGAGAGAGAGAGAGAGATTTTTTTTTTGATTTTTAGAAAACCTTTATTCAAAGAAAACTTTGAACCACAATAAACCAAATTATTTTCAACACCAACATAAATGTAGCACCAATCCTGAAAAAAAGAGAACGTCCATGGTGCTCATGCTGGACACTAAACTAAAGTCCACTGAGGACAGGAAGTGCCTCCTGCCCTCCGTCTTGAGGCTGAAGCTCCTCCCAGTGCTGAGGCTCTGGCTCCTCCTCTTCACTCAATCTCTCCTCTCGCCCTCCTCTCCTCTCCTCCACCTGCAGCACCTTTCGGAGGTCGCACAGGATCTTTTTGAGCCTGTAGAACTCCTGTGGCGTGAAGCTCCTCTCTCGTCCTCATCGTCAGGAAAGTGGCGGACAGGTAGAACTTATCCCTGCAGAAGTGGTCCTCCACCTTGACGTGGTCCTCCACCTTGACGTGGTCCTCCACCTTCATGTGGTCCTCCACCTTGACGTGGTCCTCCACCTTGACGTGGTCCTCCACCTTCATGTGGTCCTCCACCTTGACGTGGTCCTCCACCTTGACGTGCCACGTCTGCTTGGTCTTCCGGAGGAACTCTTTTATCTCCTCCACTCTGTAGTGTGGATCAGAGTCGGAGTCTTCCTCCGAGCTGGACTCTGGCTCCGCCCCCCTCGTCCTGGACCTCCTTCTTCCCTCCGTCACCTCCTCCACACTTCCTCTTTAACCGGGGGACTCTGAGGTTCTCCTCCTCCGCCTCCATGTCCACCTCACTGTCAGACAGCCTCACCTCCCTGACAACTGTCTCCCTCTCTTCCTCTGACTCCTCCTCTTCACCTTCTTGGGCCACCTCAGCCCCAGCCCCACCCTCTTCTCTCCTCTCTTCCTCACCCTGCTGTCCTGTGACCGTCTCCTCCTCGTCTCTCCTCTCCTCCTCCTCTACCTCTTCACCCTGCTGTCCTGTGACCGTCTCCTCCTTGTCTCTCCTCTCCTCCTCAACCTCTTGTTCTGCACCTGCCCCTCCCTCCTCTCTCCTCTCCTCCTCCTCTACCTCCTCACCCTGCTGGCCTGTGACCGTCTCCCCCTCTCCCTCCTCACCTTGTTGGACTGGACCAGTGCCCCCCTCCTCTTCCTCCTCCACAACCTGCTGGGCACCCCCCATCTCTGCCTGCTCTCTCTCCTCCCCCCTCTGGGTACCTGCAGTCCCTGGTTGCTCCCCCTCCCCCCCTGCTGTGCACCCCCCGTGCCCTCCGCCCCCCCTGGTTCTGCCCCCGAGGAGCCGCCCTGCTGGTGTTCTGCTCAGCAGCTCTCCACCGGTGGCAGTCCCTGGCTCTGTGCCCCTCTCGCCCGCAGATGAAGCACCTCCCGTTCCCTGAGGAGATGTAGATGGGGTAGTTGTGCCCGGCCACCCTGATGAACACCCGGAGGCAGAGCTCTTCTCCCCTGTTGTTCAGGATCATAGAGATGACTCCGGTGGGACCACACGTGCCTCATCCGGGAGGACTTCCACCCTGAGGGGATCTTCTTCAACCGGGACACCACCTTCCCGTGCTTCACCAGCTCCTTCAAAATCACCTCCTCTTTTATAAAAGGAGGCACGTTGGCCACGGTGACCCGAACCGACGGTGTGGCCAGCGGCGCCACCGGCACATACATGCCTCTGATGACCACCCCCGACACCACCACCTCGTTAACCTTCGTCACGCTGTCTAAGAACAGCACGACAGCTCCGTTCATACGGGCAGCGGACCTCACGCAGTCGTCACGACCACGTCGCCCACTGCCAGCCCCACCTCCTCTTCTGAGCACGGGAAACTCGGCGCCACTCTAATGCCGTGTTCCCGGGTGAGGAAGCTCATGTCCTCCATGACTAGCTCCCCGCTAGCTCCCCGTTAGCCCGCCGGTTAGCTCCCCGCTAGCCGCACGCCGCTAACGCGCACACAGACACACAAACAAAAACCTCCGTGAACTCACACACTCACACAGACAGTCGGGTGAACCCACACACACTCACAGCAAACATACCTGTTAACCCAGTCACTCTTTAGCGTGGAAAAACCACCTTTAAACCAAACAACTCTCCTCTGCTCCACAACCACACGTCCTCTCACGCTGAGAGAGAGAGGGAGAGAGGGAGAGAGAGAGAGAGAGAGAGGGAGAGAGAGAGAGAGAGACAGAGAGAGAGAGAGAGAGAGGGAGAGAGAGACAGAGACATGAAGAGTTACTCACTGCTGACCCCTGGTGGTGACAACAGGTAAATGCACCAGACTGTAACGAGTAGAAAAGGCACACAAACACGGTTCAATGTAAAATAGCTTTGAACCTGTCAAATTAAACTGAAATGATTTAAAATCAAGATTTTGTGTTCAGTATTAAAACCAGATGTGTGTCTCTTAACACGGTCCTCCTCTGACCCAAGCCCGTTGGTTCCTACTGATCCATTCAGTAATAATCAGGAGGAATGTGTTTACATTCTTTACTTGATGGGACAAAGTATGGATTCATTAAATAAAGTCGGACAGATTTCAGTTTCCTTAAAGAATAAGCAGCAAGCCAAAGAAACGGTGACATCCAGCTCGAGCTTCTCGTTGATCACGTGTTGGTGACGTCAGAGCAGGCGGACTCACGTCGGACACGCACCCCCGCGCATGCGTAGTGCGCAGGTGGACTCTGGCTCCTCTCCAGCGAGCCTCTGTGTTGTCTCCGTGTCTCCAGGAGAAATGCTGAGACTGTTGGTGAAGCAGCAAGTCGACGCGGTCGTTGAAGAGGCTTTTGTGCTGTTGGACACATTAACAGCAGCTTATGAGGACACCGCGTCTCGTCTCGGAGAACATGAGCTACACACATCAGGTTGGTGCTGCTTCACGATGGTTCCCGGGCTTCATCTCGTTTGACGGCTTCAAGTCACATGGAGTCCGTTTCCAGCTCGTGGAATGGAGTTAGCGAGACTTGTGGTGGATGTGGTTCGTTTCCAGCTCTCCTCTGATCTCATTCATCAGGGAGGAACTTTAAACACCTCACGGTGCTCGAGGCAAACTGGTTACGGGATCTGCAGGTGGACATCTTTTGGGACGGTCTTCAAAATGGCGGCCAGAGCAACTTCTGCAGGAGGAAGCCAGTGTTACGGTTCAACCTGAGACCCTGTTAACTGGCGACCTTCGGTCGAATGCGTCTGTTGTTGTCGTAGTTACGGCAGATGTTGATAATAGCAAGAGAACACGCAGCTGTCCTCGCGAATGCCGCATTGTTTAGTTCTACAATTCAATGAGAAACCTTCTCGTGTCGTGTCTGGTCTGAACATACCGGAGGAGACGATGAAGAAGAGAAAGCGTCCAGCGACTTGAAGCGTCGCGTGTTGTTTATGGGTTGAAACAGGAAGTTAGCAAACTGCCCTTCCTTTGAAATACATTTGGTCAAATAAATAAACACTTAATCAACATACAATTGGGAGTCTGTTTTGTGAAAACATGTATCACGGAGCATAACTCTGTAGTACAAAAACAACAACAACAAATTTATAATAGGATGTTACGGGATTCGAACTCATGTCTTTGGGAGGAGAAAAGTTTAACTGACGGGGATCTTACCACTAGGCCAAGAGCAACACGATGTACTCTGTTCGCACAATTAAATAACGTGCACTGCGGTCACTGGTCACCACGAAAGGCAGAGAACCACCAGATCAACTTGTGACCAACACACTGCCGACCACCATGGAGCATGTTGACGTGAACGAAGGAGCACTCTACAATAGTGATGGCTTCTCAAACTAATATTCAGCTGTTTCAATTCAAAACATCTTTAAAGGGCGGCACATTAATGAGGAAATGTTTGTGTTGTTGTCATGAGGTAAACATACACAATCTGGACAATAAGGCCAGAAATGGTCAAACATGTATGAATATACAAACATTACACCCATATGTGATTGTTCTCCACTGGTCTGGGGCAGTGGTTCTCCACTGGTCTGGGGCAGTGGTTCTCCACTGGTCTGGGGCAGTGGTTCTCCACTGGTCTGGGGCAGTGGTTCTCCACTGGTCTGGCTTTGGGATGCACTATCACCCCTGAATGACAAGCTGAGGGACATTTTTTACTTCTCAAATGTATTTAATGAAAAGATGGTGCAGTTTGAACCTGAGAGTTCAGAATATCACAGTATGCACAACAAAACTATTTAGTAATATTCCCTTTTACAGTCAATTATGAACCAACAAGTGAATCTTAAGGACACAAGGTAATACAACATACATTACTACTCAGTAACTTCAGACTTTAAAACATGTCTAAACAGTGCTTTCATGCATAAACATGAAATTAAAAAGTCTGGTTTTAAAAAGCCTCAAAAGATGTAATTCATGTCTCACTCACTGAACCTATGACACATAAAGCTGCTCTACAAGTCAGTCTTGAGGAGCAGCTTTTATACACAAACTATAAATAAATTAAACAAGGGTAATTAAAAAAGATTCACATATTCAACATTAACTTTTCTTCTGACTATATTATAAATACTGAACAACATGAAGCAGCACTCACTTCAACCTTAGTGACCACTGACGTAGACCTGATGGAGGAATTCATAATAGGTGAACTGTGGATGTTTGTTAATACAAAGTCAATGTGGTCACACACACGCACCACGCGCGTCTGGATGTCCGCCGGGCGCGTGAAAGACAGGACGCGAAAAATGCGCCTCATTCGGGCTGATTTTTTAAACTCGGGCGGTAAAAGTACGTGAGACTGTTCAAATGCTCCGCGTGACGTCACTGACGTCATACCGTTGATTCAGAACCTCCGGAGGATATCGATCGTCTGGAAGCGGCCGTCATCCAGACGCAGCTCCTGGAGAAGCTGCGTGCGGCTACGGATACTATAATATGTCATATTTATATTATTAACCCAGACTCGAGGGCTTGATGGTCCGACGTGTGCGGGACTTCCTCAACAGAACAAAGAGTGTGTATTTCTTCCGTGGTGGACGGTGGTAACGAACTGTTATATGCCACGATAAGTAGGGATGCACCGATCTGATCGGCGCCGATCCATATCGGCCGATATTGCCATTATCGGTTTTGATCGGCGTTCTCAAAACGGCCGATCAAACCGATCGATCAGATGACGTCACATCTGCGAGAACTATCAGACGTTTCAATCGCCGCACAAGCGGAGACGATCGCCGGCGAGGGCCGCAGAGTGAGAGGTCAGAGGGGATCCTCACCACCGAGCGGCTCCCCGTCCCCCGAGTTGAATCTCTGGGTCGACTCAGCCGACTCTCACATGTCTGCCCCTACAGACTGATGTTCACGGTAAACACATTCGATCAGGAGCGCGCGAGGGTTTTGATAACGTTAGCGGAAGGATTTATGTGACAACATCCGGTTTTGCAAAGTTAGCGGAAAGAACCACCTGAAACATCCGTTTTTCAAAATAAGATGTCGACAATTCATACACTAGCATATAAAAGTAAACAATGAACTGATTTTGTATTATTGTAGATCGTTTCTGAGATTTAACTTAAATTATGCGAACATTAAAACAGTTTTACTGTACCAAGGAAGAGTTTATCAAAATAAGTCAGACTTTTGTATGTTAAGAAAAGTCCTGTATATAGATTTCCCAAAGAGTTCCAGGAAATGAATGATGCAGATGTGTTCATACATATCTGAAATCCCCTACAATAGCAATCAAACTATTTTAATGTATCAATTCGGACATTTTTCAAAGTAAAAGTCCTAAATGTTTAAAGAAATCTGTAATTTCTTTAATGTTTGAGTTGCTTTATATATGTATTTCCTCATAGTCCTAGGCAATAATGCTACACAATAAATAGAATGCTTCAATCGACACCGTGATCGGTGATCGGTATTATCGGATCGGCAGATACTGATTTCAGTGATCGGTATTATCGGTGATCGGCAGGTACTGATTTCAGTGATCGGTGATAGGCACAAAAAACCTGATCGGTGCATCTCTAACGATAAGCCACGCCCCCTCTCCGGCGCTTCTAGCGCGAGTGAAGAAACGTGACAAATAGTCCGGCGACTGAACTCACGCGAGTACATTTAGTAAAGCAACGCAAGGGTTCACCTCTCCTCTGGCGTGAACGCAGCGTGAAGGAGCGTGAACAGATCGCAGTCCGCTGCAAAAAAAATGACCTTCAAAATAAAAGCACAAGATTTTTTTCCTCCCTTCTTTAAGAAAAGGCATCATATTTATTTCATGCCGTCGCGGGCCACATAAAATGACGTGGCGGGCCATGAGTTTGACACGTATGGCCTAAGGCAAAAAGAAGTCTGCGATGGAAAAAATAAAAACTGTTCATCACGTGCATGTCAGCGAATATATTCTCAATAGTATGTTTCAAGTCGGCTACAGCCGAACCCTCGTTCTGTTTTGTTCAATAGTAATCGAGTTCAGTGTTTCCCCTAGGTTTACAGCTTCAGGACTAAGGGCGGGGACTAGTGCCGCTAGCCATGTTGGTGCCCTAAGCTTAATTTAACACTGAGGTGTGCTCACCTGTGTGCGCGCATCACGGCTGAGCGAGGCGCGCGCCGCCATCGGAGCTCTGGCGCGCGCGAGCCGAGAAGAGTTGTTGACGGGGGGTGCTAGTGAGGAGTGTGCTCACCCGTGTGCGCGCATCACGGCAGAGCTTCGATCATTGACGGGGGGGGGGTAGAAGAAAATTACAGAGTGGCGGGTGGAGATTTCACCCTGTTATAATAGTAGGGGAGACACTGGAGTTGATAAAAAACATTTGGGAGCACCGAAGACCCATTTTGACCCAGGAAAAACCCTGTATTCTGACAGGAGTTGGGTAGTGTGTTAATAAACAGGGGAAATAAAAGTGGCCCTTGAGGAACACCTACAGACAGGGAAACCTAGCACCATCAACAGTAACGGTTTGTTTTCTGATGGTCTTTGTTGAGATGCTCGACAAGACGTTAGGCAACCTATTTCTCTGCTATTTTAGATATTATCGGTACGCTGCAAATTGTTCTGTAGTTAAACATGTCAACATTTTTTTCCCAGACTTGAAGATTGAGGTACCACTGCCACCTTCCAGGCTGAGGGGACCCCTGCATGTTTGAGGGATAGGTTAACCAGATGAGTTACGGGTTGGACCAAGGAGTCCTTCTGTTCCTGCAGCAGGTACCATGGGGAAGAGAGACAAACCATGGTCCACTCGCCATCTTGGAGTTCACTACAGATCTCAGACACATCAGTCAAGGAAAACCTGGTGGCAGACCTGTCCAGTTAGGACCATAACAAGATGGCCGGGGCTCAGGTTACGGAATTGAGGAAGTCAGTAACGGGGCTGAGGTTGGAGGAGGTCCCGTTGGGCCCCTGTGTGACACCCTGGCAAGACGTTGGTGGCAGAGAAGTTCGTCTAGCACGGATGTACGAAGGTGGGCCGGGACTTGTGTTGAGTAGCAGCGCGCCACGGTCCACCGTCACAGAGGCCTCTTTGGCTCAGTTCTTGGTACCAGAGAAGAGGTTTGATCAGGTAAATGTGGACTTAGTAGGACCGTTGCCCCATCCCGTGGGTTCACACACCTCCTCTCAATGGGAGACAGCGCCACTCGCTGGCCAGAAGCTGTTCCGTTGTCATCTAAATCGGTGGATGAGGTGGTTTGGGCTTTTGTTCGGACCTGGGTCGCCAGGTTCAGAGCCCCAGTGCAGTGGCAAGAAGCCTGTGTGTGATGCTCCATCCAACAACGGCCTTCCACCCGCAGGCTGATTGTTTATGGGAGCGGTTCCATCGCTCTATTAGAACTGCTGGGAATGTTGCTGATGGTTTTGTGGATTGAAATAAACGGCCACAAGTTGCGGCCAAAGGGAATACTTCCCTCTTTGTTATTTCCACGCTCCGACACGAGCTTGTTATTCAGGAGGACCTCTGCTATGTCATGGTTATTTTGGTGAGAATTTACTGTACAGTTTTTGAGAAATTCAGATGTATTTGAGAGTGTAGGTCCTGTATGTGGTGAGAGAATGAGAGGTTGAGTAGCTTTGTTCTCTCTGACATGTGGAGCTTCTTGCTGACGTCTCCCCGTCTCTTATTATTATGTCAGAGCATCCCGGCCCTCGCTCTACAGTCTCCTTTCTACCGGTTAATACTGGAACAGCACACGGTCGCTGTGTCTCTCTACGTCTGGCGTTCTTGTAACTCGTGTCTGGGAGAGAGATGTGTGTGTGCTCTAAGTCATCTTTGTAGTTTTAATTTAAGCCTAATATAAAACTATCCACAAGTATAACACACTTTCCTATATTTTTTGTGGCAGCACACAGCACAAAACATTTGATCTTCCACATATTCCAACCACGGGGTCCATCCCACGTCTCTTATTTAGTCATTTCCTCGCTTCAAGCGGAAGTTGTTCTGAGTCGCCATATTGACCTCCGTCCCAAAGCTCTGATTTCTGATGAGGAGCAAGGAGGGATCTCTGAGGAGCCATGAGGACGCAAGAGAGCTACCAGGAAGGGTAGGGTTAGGGAATACTTCTGGTGTTACTCATGGTATTACTCATGGTGTTTCTCATGTTATTACTTATGGTATTACTCATGTTATTACTTATGGTGTTACTCATGGTATTACTTATGGTGTTACTCATGGTATTACTCATCGTATTACTCATGTTATTACTTATGGTGTTACTCATGGTGTTACTTATGGTATTACTCATGGTGTTACTCGTGGTATTACTCATGGTATTACTTAATGTTTTACTCATGGTATTACTGATGGTATTTTTCACCAGTGCTGTCTATGTGCTGTGGTGTTTTCTAAATCCTGACTGAAACTCCTCAAATACAATATTTGTATGTAGAAAGTCACACAACTGATTTGCGACCACTTTCTCAAGGATCTTGTAGAGCAGGGGTGCTCAATACGTCGATCGCGATCGATCGGTCGATCGCGGCGACCTGCCAGTCGATCGCGGCGTAGTATTGGTAGATCACATGATATTTAAAAAAATTGGCCCGCCCCCCTGTCACTTTCTCTTTAGCGCCACATTACAGCAGAAGCACGTAATTTCTCTCTACGTGTCGCGTTAACAGTCCTCTGCCCGCCGTCTCGTGCGCCGCAGAGCTCCGACACCAGTTTGCGTGCATCGGGACGGAGCAAAAAAAAAGTCACTAGCACCCCCGCCCCCCCCCCGTCAACAATCCTTCTCGGCTCGCGCGCGACTCTCACTAGCACCCCCCCCCCCGTCGGTCGATCGCCTTGACTTGTTCACATAATAAGTAGCTCGCATGCTGAAAAAGTGTGAGCACCCCTGTTGTAGAGGAAGGGGAGGTTAGAGATCGGTCTGTAGTTAGCCAATACCTCTGAAGATGGTGTTACTCACGGTATTACTTATGATATTACTCATGGTGTTACTCATGGTATTACTCATGGTGTTAATCACGGTGAAATGTTACTTTCTTGATTCTATTTGTTCTGAGTTTGTACTCGTGGTTGAATTCACTGATTGTAAGTCTCTCTGGATAAAAGCGTCAGCTAAATGACATGTGATGTAATTTAGTTTCAATAACTTGTGTTGTTACTTCACTGTAAATTAAAGCCATTTTAGCTGAGCCTGTAACACCCTGTTAATGTTGTGGCCGTCTCCCCAGAGATTGGTTCATTCCCTTCACCTGCCCCCAGTCTCTCCTGATTGGTTCATTCCCATCACCTTCCCACATCCTCTCCTGATTAGTTCATTCCCTTCACCCTCCCCCGGCCTCTCTTGGTTGGTTCATTCCCTTCACCTGCCTCTAGTCTCTCCTGATCTATTCATTCCCTTCACCTGCCCCCAGCCTCTCCTGATTGGTTCATTCCCTTCACCTGCCCCCAGATTCCAAATTCCTTGAATGTCTCCACTAATAAAAGTTGATATCAGTCTGAAGTCACCGTTGTTCATCATGTGCTCCTTGCAGATGTCCCCCCTGAGGGCCTGGACCAGGACACGGAGGACACGGAGCCCCTCCACATAAAAGAGGAGCCCGAGCCCCTCCACATGAAAGAGGAGCCGGAGCCCCTCCATGTAAAAGAGGAGCCGGAGCCCCTCCACATAAAAGAGGAGCCGGAGCCCCTCTACATAAAAGACCTGCAGGATCTCTGGACCCGTCTAGAGGGAGATCAGCTCATTGTGCTGCAGGAGGCCGATATCGCCAAGTTCTCATCCATTGCTGTTACTTTGAAGAGTGAAGATGACGAACCTCAGACCTCACAGCTTCATCAAAGCCAAACGGAGGACGACAGAGAGGCGGAGCCTCCATCCGGCAGCTCGGCTACACCAATAGAAACAGAAACTGATGGTGAGGACTGTGGGGGATCAGGACCAGCCAGGAACCTAAATCCACTTAGTCTTTCACATCCAAATGCTTTTGATGAAAAGGCTTCAGGATCTTCTGAGACTGAAATCATTCATGGTGATTGGCAAGAACCGTTGTCAGATTCTGGACCTGAAAGTGAAGACGGGGATGATATCTGGAAGGAGACCAGGGAATCCTTCAGCTTCTTCAAGTGTAGTAAACGGTGTTACTACAAGGGGTTTCTGCAGAAACACATGAGGTGTCATTTTGGAAAAATATCCTCCAGCTATTTGGATCAAAAGAAATGTTTTAGAGAAAAGCCAAAGAAAGAATCACGGCCAAGAGGTCTAACAGGAGAGAAGCCATTCAGTTGTGATGTTTGTGGGATGAAATGTACAACCCAGGGATCTCTGAAGATTCACATGAGAGTCCACACAGGAGAGAAACCATTCAGTTGTGATGTTTGTGGGAAAAGATTTACAGCACAGGGAAGTGTGAATATACACATGAGAGTCCACATAGAAGAAAAACCATTCAGTTGTGATATTTGTGGGAAAAGATTTGCAGTACAAGGATCGCTGAAGACACACATGAGAGTCCACACAGGAGAGAAACCATTCAGTTGTGATGTTTGTGGGATGAAATGGACAACCCAGGGATCTCTGAAGGCACACAGGAGAGAAACCATTCAGTTGTGATGTTTGTGAGAAAAGATTTACACAACAGGGCTCGCTGAAGACACACATGAGAATCCACACAGGAGAGAAACCATTCAGTTGTGATATTTGTGGGAGAAGATTTCCAAAACGGGGAGATCTGAATAGACACATGTGTGTCCACACAGGAGAAAAACCATTCAGCTGTGACGTTTGTGGGAAAAGATTTTCAGAACGGCGACAGCTGAAGTCACACATGAGAGTCCACATGGGAGAGAAACCATTCAGTTGTGATGTTTGTGGGAGAAGATTTCCGGTACATGGATTGCTGAAGACACACATGAGAGTCCACACAGGAGAGAAACCATTCAGTTGTGATGTTTGTGGGAGAAGATCTACAGACCAGGGACATCTGAACGTACACATGAGAGTCCACACAGGAGAAAAACCATTCAGCTGTGACGTTTGTGGGAAAAGATTTACACAACAGGGGAGTGTGAAGATACACATGAGAGTCCACACAGGAGAGAAACCATTCAGTTGTGATGTTTGTGGGAAAACATTTTCAGAACGGCGACAGCTGAAGACACACATGAGAGTCCACATGGGAGAGACCATTTGAAATTAATGTAAAATGTTTTCACGGCTGAGTGTCGGCTGACTGCTGCGGTCCGGCTTGATGCAGCCAAATGTGAGCCAGCTGTGGCGCATTTAATTTTAGCCATATATGTGTGTGTGTCTGTTCTGTATTTCTAGTCCTGTTATAATCTAATATAGTTTGTAAAAGTGTTGATTCTAGTTCTGCTTATTAATTTTGATATAAATGCAGATAAGGACGCGGGGCCTGGTACATTATAACAGATATAATTGTTGGATGTGAAGGACTAAGAACAAGGCTTTCAAATGAGTTGTAGTTTCATTTAGGATGTATTAATAGGCTCGAGTCAAAGATGGCTGCCACTCCACCTCCTCGGCCGGTGACTCAAGGAACCACCGGGCTCGGGTCTGAGTGCCACACACCGGATCCAGAAGTAAGACCGTGTTCAGAGACACACAACTGGTTTTGATACTGAACACAAAATCAAGTTGAGTCGTGTCTCTTGGCAACGCGCTGTATCTCACGGTAACAACTACTGCCCAGAGACTAACGGCACGACGCGCTCCGAGCTGCTCAACATGCTCTTTGGTGAGTTGGTAACTCTGGTTCCAACCGTTTTCTTTACGACATTCAGAGCACGAAGCAGCAACCGACGATTATCTCTGGAGATTTAGAGGAGTGATGCAGAATGACGTCTCCCTCCTTCGGTGTGGTTGTTGTCAGTCTGTGGTTGGTTGACGTGGACGTGCTCCACAGCAAAGTGCTGCAGGGACGACGTTGTTTTGAACTTAGCGTGTCACTGGGTCCCTCAACAAAAGGCTGTTGGGATTTGTTTTTTAAAGTTTGCTTGCCTGTAAACAATATTACGAATTAAATATATTCTGGCTGACAGTAGACACTGAGTGTGGACGCTGGATCTCTGTCTCATGGGACATGTTTCATGTATTTCATCATGAGAGTCAACTGTAATTGGGTTTGCTTTACTTTTTATATAAATCATCTTATTGTAACTGGAACCATCGATTCAGACAGATTTGGGTGAGTAGTAGAGTCAGTAGTAAAAGAGTCAGTAGTAGCAGAGTCAGTAATAGAGTCAGTAGTAATAGAGTCAGTAATAGAGTCAGCATTGAGCGTGAGACTCACGCATTTCGGTCTTAACTCACGCACTCCCGCCACACATCGTATTTCTCACGTTGAAAAAAACTCTCGGCTCTTTAATGTTTTAATGCAGGGGTGCTCAATACGTCGATTGCGGTCGCCGCAGAATTCCGATGCCGGTCTGCGCGCATGAAAAGTCACTAGCACCCCCCCCCCCCCCCCGTCAACAACTCTTCTCGGAGCTCTTGCTTGTCTTGAGAGCCCTGTAAATGTATATACAGCTATGTGATTAAGCATGATTAATCCACAGAAACCTGTGATTAACCTGATTAAAAATTGTAATCGTTTCACAGCCCTAATATATATATAGCTATATATATATTTATATATATATGGCGCTTGTGTACGCTTCTCATCTGTAAACACCAAGACAGACTCACCTGAGCAGCTGCGTCGCTGTCTGTGATCTGCTGGTCTAACTCGCTTGTTTAAGACAAGAATTATGGCGCCAGTAGTGGGAGAACCCGCTACTGCTCCCTACTGGCGAACACAAGTATCGCACTGCAGCTACTTAAGGTGAAAGCTAGTGAGTTTTAAATTAACACAACACGTTTAAAATGATAATAACAAGAAAATACGGCTGGTGGGGGCAAGGTACTAACACAATACAATAACAATTCTGACAACAGTATTTCCCCATACATCGCCCAGGCTGCCACCCTGAGCTGAAGAGGTGTGAAACGTTATCCATCATATTGATGCTGAGAGGGAAATGAAGTTTAGCAACGAGTTTTCTTTAAATTTCCCTTTAATGTCTTAAAATCATGACTGACATTAAGACAATACTTAGTTTGGTTACACATTTTCAGAAAATCTTATGTTTGAATATGCAAATGAAGCATTACGTAATGGTAACTTTAGGATAAATCTACACACGCAAAGACACAAAAGTAGTAAAATAAATGTTTTCTTTCCACTCCACGTGTGTTATGGAAACCAAATAGATAAAATAAATAATAATAAATCGATCATTGCACAGACAACATGTCTCCTGCAGTGTAATTCCAGTTCTGCTCCTCACAAAATGAAGAGGGGGGGGGGGGGGGGTAACTGTCATAGCTTTATATCTGTAGCAATCAGATCAGATGGGCTGAACATTATGTTTCCTCATAATTACCTGATTGCCCCACCATTGAGTCTTCAAGCCATCGGGACTTTATTATGTCACAGCCAGCGAGCAGCGAGGGAACGTCGACTCCCCCTACCGCCAGGAATCTGATGGGAAGAGAGGATGAGGGAGGAGGGGGGGGGGGGTGCTCATCCAACATGTATGAACAGTAGAGAGTCCGCCCCCCCCCCCCCCCCCCTCAACAACTCTTCTTCATTCAGTTTATTTGTAAAGCCCATTTTCACAAATTATAAAATTGTCTCGGAGTGCTTTACAATATGTACCCCTAGACATCCCTGACCTTTGACCTTTGACCTCACATCGGATCAGGAAAAACTCCCGAAGAACCCATCAGGGGGGAAAAAAGGAAGAAACCTTCAGGAGAGCAACAGAGGAGGATCCCTCTCCAGGATGGACAGGTGGAATAGATGTCATGTTTACATTAGTATATATGTATATATACTAGGGCTGTCAGCGTTAACGCGTTAATCTATGCGATTAATTTGGCCGCGTTAACGCACACAAATATTTTAACGCAATTAACGCAACTTTTTTTAATTATTCTTTTTTTTACATTTTTTAAATATACTTTATTAATCCACAAGGGGAAATTAGTTCTCTGCTTTTAACCCATCCTTAGTTATTAAGGAGCAGTGGGCTGCAGTGATGCGCCCGGGAAGCAACTGGGGGTTCAGTACCTTGCTCAAGGACACTTCGACTTGCTTCCGGTGTTCGTTGAAGTTTTTACACTCCTCTGAGTGTCAAACCGCGGCAGTACGGTTTAACACTGTTTCCGTTTTTAAAACAATTATTTCTCCGCGAAAATAAGGATCATAAATGAGTGTAACTCGTGGATGAATCAGTCGGGTTTCCTCCTGCTCCTCCTTCCTCCCGTCTCCCCCTCTGATACTCAGAGGAACAGAGGGGCGACGTGTCGGGGGACGCGGCGCGGAAAGAACTCGTCACACGAAACCTTCAACGTGATTTGTCAATCCGTTTGTCTGTCAACATTTCGGGAAAAAAACAACCAATGAACACTCAGTAAATCACAAAGGACCTCCCACCTCACAGGTATGGCTCATTTAGCAGCCTGTCAGTCAGAGAGCAGAGAACACGGCGCGAGGACAATGAGCCTCATTGAATAGAGCTGAGATTGTTCTGGAATGTTTGATGTATAACACGTGGGGGTGTGTCACATGCAAAAGACTTTAAACGGTGAATTTAATTTTTTTTGTAAAATGTATTAAATGAGCCCAGCCTCCAGAGGGTTAACGTGACATATTTGAATGTCAGTCAGTTCCCAAGGCCACTGGTTCTGCTGTTCAGTGTTAAAGATGACAGGACCAATGGGGTCTCAATATACTTCTTTTTTCTTACTAATCTGATGTTTCACTGAAGAAACAATTTATCATCCACGATATTAAATACCTCGCTGGCACTGTATATGTAGGAGCCTCTTTGAAAACACAGCTCTGTGTGAAGTTTTGTCTTTAAAAAGAAGGAAACAACTTTTAATCGCAATTAATCGCGATTAATCGCAATTAATTAATCGCAATTTCAAAATGTGCGATTAATTAGTTAATTTTGTTAATCGATTGACAGCCCTAATATATACATATATATGTGTGTATATATATTAGGGCTGTCAATCGATTACAATTTTTTTACTAATTAATCGCACATTTTGAAAATCATTAATCACGATTAAAAGTTTTTTTTTCTTCTCAAGACTAAATCTTCTAAATGAACGAGTAATCCCTTCAGACAGTGTGTATATTAGACACTTGTTGAATTGTATTCTTTTTTAAAGACAAAACTTCCCACAGAGCTGTGTTTTCAAAGAGGCTCCTACATATATTAGAAAACACCACAGCACCGAGACGGCACTGGTGAAAATTACAAATGACCTCTTAATGGCAGCAGATAAAGGACTCCTCTCTGTCCTGGTCTTGTTAGACCTTAGTGCTGCATTCGACACCATTGACCATGACATCCTGTTACAGAGACTGGAGCAGTCGATTGGCATTTCAGGCACGGCACTAATTTGGTTTAAATCCTATTTATCAGATCGATCTCAGTTTGTATTTGTAAACGATGACGCCTCGATAACCACCAATGTTAATCACGGAGTTCCACAAGGTTCTGTGCTTGGACCAATTTTATTTACCTTATACATGCTTCCTTTGGGCAATATTATCAGGAAACACTCCATAAACTTTCATTGTTATGCAGATGACACTCAACTATATTTATCGATAAAACCAGAGGAGAGCAACCAACTCTGTAAAATTCAAGCATGTCTTAAAGACATAAAAACATGGATGACCTGCAACTTCTTGATGTTAAACTCAGACAAAACCGAAGTAATTTTAATCGGCCCTGAGCACCTCAGAGATCAATTATCTGGTGATGTGGATTCTGTAGACGGCATTGCCCTGGCATCCAACACCACTGTAAAGAATCTTGGCGTTATCTTTGATCGGGACTTGTCCTTTAACTCCCACGTAAAGCAAATCTCAAGGACTGCATTCTTTCATCTACGTAATATTTCAAAAATCAGGCACATCTTGTCTCAAAAGATGCAGAAAAATTGGTTCACGTTCGTTACTTGAGACTGGATTACTGCAACTCCTTATTAGCAGGCTGCTCTAATAAATCTCTTAGGTCCCTCCAGTTGATCCAGAATGCTGCAGCTCGTGTTCTCACTAAAACTAAGAAAAGAGATCACATCACTCCTGCACTAGCTGCTCTGCACTGGCTCCCAGTAAAATCAAGAATCACTTTTAAAATTCTTCTCTTAACCTACAAAGCCTTGATTGGTGATGCTCCATCATATCTTAAGGAGCTTGTCGTACCATATTGCCCCACTAGAGAGCTACGCTCACTAAATGCGGGACTACTTGTAGTTCCTAGAGTCTTAAAAAGTAGAATGGGAGCCAGAGCCTTTAGTTATCAAGCTCCTCTTTTATGGAACCAGCTTCCAATTTCAGTCCGGGAGGCAGACACAGTCACCTCGTTTAAGAGTAGACTTAAGACCTTCCTCTTTGACAGAGCTTATAGTTAGGGCTGAATCAGGTTTGCCCTGGTCCAGCCCCTTGATATGCTGCTATAGGCTTATAGCTGCCGGGGACGTTTTAGGATGCACTGAGTACCTATCTCCTCTTTTTTCTCTCCTTAAGGATGAATTTTCATCTCTCAATCACACGTTACTAACTCTGCTTTCTCCCCGGAAGTCCTTTTGACTTTACGTCTCATGGGGTCATCGGACCCTATGAGACGGCATAGATCCTATCTGCCTGATGGATCGTCTGGGTCGTGGAATTCCTGCTCATGACTACGCCACTGTCCTGTTGAGACTCCGCCCACTCCTCCTCCCCACCGCCATCTGCCTGATGGATCGTGGAGGTCTCCATCGTGGAATATGCCTACTATGAACTATTCATACACTCTGTCATATTCATTGAATGTATTTTAACTCTAAATCTGTCCTTCTGGTCACATGACATCTATTGCATCTGTCCATCCTAGGAGAGGGATCCTCCTCTGTTGCTCTCCTCCAGGTTTCTTCCCTTTTTTTCCCCCTGAAGGGTTATTTGGGAGTTTTTCCTGGTCCGATGTGAGGTTTTGGGGCAGGGATGTCTATGTGTACAGATTGTAAAGCACTCCGAGACAAATTTGTAATTTGTGAAATTGGGCTATACAAATAAACTGAATTGAATTGAATTGAATTGAATTGAATATAAAGTGCCAGTGAGGTATTTAATATCGTGGATGATAAATTGTTTCTTCAGTGAAACATCATATTAGTAAACAAAGGTGTATTAGAATCAGAATCAGAATCAGAATCAGAAACAGTTTTATTGCCAGGAATGTTTACACAAACGAGGAATTTTTTTGGCGGAAGGTGCAACATTTGGACATGACAAACAAACAACAATCAACACGACAGAAAGACAACAAATAATGTGAAAGTGATTGGGTGTGTGCTTCAAGTGGTGTGTTTTAGTTAAAAGTGTATGTTACGCGTGGCGTGTGTTTAAGTTAAAGTGCATGTAAATAAAATGGCATGTGTGTGGAGGAGGCCTCAAGTTAAAGTGCATGTTAAAGTGACGTGTGTGGAGGAGGCCTCCAGGAGGGAAGAAGAAGGAGGAGGGAGGAGTGGGAGGAAGAGGGAGGAGGAGGAAGAGGAAGGAGCGGGAAGAAGGAGGAGAGAGGAAGGTGGAAGAGAGGTGGTAGTCCTGGGGGTGACAGTCAGTCAGTCCGGGTTCCATTGATGAGCCCGACTGCCGACGGGAAAAAACTTTTGGTGTGGCGGATGGTCTTTGTCATGATGGACCGCAGCCTCCTCCCGAGGAGGGACTCGAACAGGAGTGTCCAGGGTGGGAGGGGTCAGCGACAATCTTTCTGGCCCGCTTCAGTGACCTGGAAGTGAACAGGACCTGGAGGGAAGGCAGATTGCAGCCGATAACCCTCTTGGCCGAGCGGATGATGCTCTGCAGCCTGCGCTTGTCTTTGGCTGTGGCTGCAGGGTGCCAGACGGTGATGGAGGAGCAGATGATGGACTCAACGATGGCCGTGTAGAATTGTACCATCATTCTCCCTGGCAGGTTGAATTTCCTCAGCTGCCTCAGGAAGACCATCCTCTGCTGGGCCTTCTTGGTGATGGAGCCGTTGTTCAGCTCCCACTTGAGGTCCTGGGTGATGATGGAGCCCAGGAAGCGGAAGGACTCCACAGCGTCGACGGGGGAGTCACACAGGATGAGAGGGGCGGGTGGGGCTGCATTCCTCCTGAAATCCACAACCATCTCCACTGTCTTTAGAGCGTTGAGCTCCAGGTTGTTCTGGCTGCACCAGGTCACCAGGTGGTCAGTCTCCCACCTGTAGGCGGTCTCGTCCCCACCAGAGATGAGCCCAATGAGGGTGGTGTCATCCGCGAACTTTAGGAGCTTGACGGACTGGTGACTGGAGGTGCAGCTGTTGGTGTACAGGGAGAACAGCAGAGGGGAAAGAACACAGCCTTGGGGGAACCTGTGCTGGTGGTCCGGGAGCCTGAGACGTGTTTCCCCAGCCTCACGTGCTGCTTCCTGTCGGTCAGGAAGTCTGTGATCCACCTGCAGGTGGAGTCGGGCACGTGCAGCTGGGAGAGCTTGTCCTGCAGCAGGGACGGGATGATTGTATTGAAAGCAGAGCTGAAGTCCACAAACAGGATCCTGGCGTAGGTTCCTGGGGAGTCCAGATGCTGGAGGATGTAGTGAAGGGCCATGTTGACTGTGTCGTCTGCAGACCTGTTGGCTCTGTAGGCGAACTGCAGGGGTCCAGGAGTGTGTCGGTGATGGTCTTGAGGTGTGACAGGACCAAGCGTTCAAAGGACTTCATGACCACAGAGGTCAGGGCGACGGGCCTGTAGTCATTGAGTCCTGTGATCTTGGGTTTTTTGGGGACGGGGATGATGGTGGAGGCCTTGAAGCAGGCTGGAACGTGGCATGTCTCCAGGGAGGTGTTGAAGATGTCGGTGAACACCGGAGACAGCTGGTCAGCACAGTGCTTCAGGGTGGAGGGGGAGACGGAGTCCGGGCCCGCTGCTTTGCGGGGGTTCTGCTTTTTAAACAGCCTGTTGACGTCTCTCTCCAGGATGACGAGGGTCGTCGCTGAGTTGATGGAGGGTGCTCCAGAGGTGTGAGCCCCTGATGGGCTGGGGGAGGGTGGGCTGATGGTCTGTGGCTTGTTTTTTATTTATTTTTATTTTTTATTTTTTTATTATTATTTTATTTTAAGACAAAAGACAATACATAGACATAACACCTAGAGGACAATAAACAATGCAGACGACAAAACAATGGACATAACATCATAAAGTCAGAATATTTCTGGAAAAAGAAAAGAAAAAAAACAACAACAACAAAAACAAACAAAATAATAATTAGAAGAAGAAGAAAGAAAGACAGATGCATGTGTACATGTGTATATGTGTGTGCGTGTGTATTTATGAATTAACTAATAAAATAAGAGGAGTGGTGTCATGTTTGTAAAAATATAGTGAATGATGACCAGATGTCGTGGTGTTCTGTTGTATTGTAAATGATAGATGAGGTGAGTTGTTCCATTGAAATATATTCTGACATTAAATTTTTCCAGTGTAAGATATGTGTGTTATTCCTTGATTTCCAGTTCACGAGGATTGTTTTCTTGGCGATAGTTAGGGCCACGAGAAGTATTTTGCAGTTTGTTTTGCTCAGGTTTATAGATGAGATGTCTCCCAGTAAACAGAGTGATGGGGATAATGGGATGAGGCAGCCCAGGAAAACAGACAGTGACTCAGTTATTTGTTTCCAAAAATGTTGAACTGGTGTGCAGTGCCAGGTGGCGTGAATGTAACTATCCTGAGTATTTTGCATGCAATGTGGACAGATATCTGTAGTGAAACCCATTTTAAACATTTTGTGCCCAGTGTAGTGAATTCTGTGAAGTATTTTATATTGTATTAGTTGTAAATTTGTATTTTTGGTCATAAAATATATATTAGTACAGATTTTGGTCCAGAAGTCGGCATCAGGAGTGATAGCCAAGTCAAATTCCCATTTTATTATTGGTATGGTTATTATTTCAGAGTGTGATATTATACTACATATTTTTGAGATTAATTTATTTGAGGAGGTGATATTAATTAACTGTGAGGTTGAGGGAGGTAATTCCAAATGTGTGGCCTTAATGTTGAATTTTGTTTGAAGGGATGATTTAAGTTGTAGATATTCCATAAAGTGATTTTTCCCGATGCCGTACTTCTGAACCAAATGGGGGAATGAAACCAGGGTATTGTGATTAAAGATGTGTTTCAAATGAGTGATGCCTTTAGTGGACCATGTGTGGAGATTTAAAGGCTTATTACTACTTAGAATGTCCAGATTATTCCATATAGGGGTGAAATTTGAGGGTGCAAAAGTGACATTAGTGATTTTGTGGAATTTCCACCAGGCTGTCAGAGTTTCTGCTATTGTTACCATTTTGAAGCAAGGATGGCGTTTGATTGATTGGCTGAGAAATGGTAGGTCTGAAATGTGGATGTCCTTACATACTGTCTGTTCTATGTCTAACCATGTGTTGTCTGAGTGAGTGGGGTGGATCCATTTAAGAATGTATTGAAGTTGGTTTGCTAGTGAGTAGTGAGAAAAATTTGGAGCTTCAAGTCCTCCTTGTTTTTTTGTTTGTTGTAAAGTGGCCAGTTTTATTCTTGGCGTCTTATTTTTCCAGTAAAATTTAGTAATGAGTGAGTCAAGAGATTTGAACCAGGAGTGAGTGGGTTGAGATGGAATCATTGTGAATAGGTAATTTATTTTAGGAAGAATTGTCATTTTAACTGTTGCTATTCTGCCCATGAGTGACGGTGGTAGTTTCATCCAGCGGAGGAGGTCGTCGGTTATTGTTTTAAGTAGTGGAGTGAAGTTGAGTGTGAACAGCTCTGACAGCCTGGAGGAAATATGTATTCCCAAATAAGTAATGACACCAGTGCAAAAAGGAATAGGTGGTGTGTGGCCTGCCCCATCCCAACTGTTACTGTCTAATGGAAGGATGAATGATTTGTTCCAGTTAATTGAGTAGTTAGAGATTTTGGAGAATGTGTCTATAATTTTAATAGTTTCCTGTAACGATGAATATGGCTTTTGGAGGAAGAGCAATATATCATCGGCATAAAGACTGATTTTGTGATGGGTATTGAGTGTTTGGATTCCTTTTATGATGGTATTCTGACGAATGGCAGCAGCTAGCGGTTCAATGAAAATGATGAAAAGTGAGGGAGAGTGGGCATCCTTGCCTTGTCCCCCTGTGCAGTGTGAAGCTGTGAGAGGTGTGTCCATTGGTGATGACGGTGGCTGTAGGTGCAGTGTATAGAATTTTGACCCAGTTAATAAATGACTCCCCAAAACCAAATCTTTTTAATGCACTTAAGAGAAATGTCCAATTTACTTTATCGAATGCTTTTTCTGCGTCTAAGGAGGCGATGATGGTTTGGGTTTGTTGTAATGATGAGTAGTTGATTAAATTAAACAGTCTGCGTGTGTTAGTGTATGAGTGTCTACCTTTGATAAAGCCGGATTGATCTGGGTGAATTATAAATGGAGTGACTTTTTCTAATCTATGAGCTAGTGCCTTTGTGATGATTTTAATGTCTACATTGAGGAGGAAATGGGACGGTAGCTTGATGGAAGAGTTGGATCTTTGTTTGGTTTGAGAAGAAGTGATATACAGGCTGTATTCATGCTTGCTGGGAATTGCAAATTTTGTTTTATTTCTGTTATCATCTTGTGAAAAAGTGGAGCTATGATGAACCAAAAGTGTTTATAGAACTCTGCAGGGTAGCCATCAGGTCCGGGTGCTTTGTTATTGGGCATGAGATGGAGGGCAGTACAAAGTTCATCCTGTGTTAATGGGGAGTCAAGTGTGTTCTTTTGTTCTTTGTTAATCTGTGGTAAATCAATGCTGTTGAAAAATGAATGGATGTCTTCTGGGTGTGGGTCCTTTTCAGATGAATAAAGTTTGGCATAAAAACTTCTGAAGATTTTATTGATTTCATCGGGTGAATTTGTTGGATTCCCTGTTGAGTCTTTAATGATTGTGATTGTAGTTTTTTCCTTATTTTGTTTAATTTGACTTGCCAAATATTTACCAGATTTATTGCTATGGTGAAAATGTTCTTGTCTAAGTCTGTGTATTAGGAATTGAGTTTTATTATTTATTATTTCATTTATTTGTAATTTATATTTTCTCAATTCATTTTGAGTTTCCAATGTTGGGTTGCTTGCATTAATGATTTCAAGTTGGTTGATTTGTTGTTCCAATTCAGCTTCTTCTTCTTTTTTTTCTTTCTTTTTTTGTAGACGGAAAATGAAATGATTATTCCTCTTAAAACTGCTTTCCCTGTTTCCCATAGAAGGGTCGGTGATGACTCTGGGGAATCATTTATTTCTAAGAAGGATGCCCACTCTTTTTTAATCAGACTGTCAAACTGAGGGTCTTTGAGAAGAGACGTATTGAAACGCCATCTAGTGATTGGTTTATGTATGTTAATTCTATTCCATGTAAATGTTACGGGAGCATGATCGCTGATAATTATAGGGTGAATCTTTGAGTCTGAAATATCCGATATAATTGAATTGCTGTTAAGGAAGAAGTCAATGCGTGAGTATGAACGGTGAACCGGAGAGAAGAATGAGTATTCTCTTGCGTTGGGGTTCTGTAATCGCCAACTATCGCCAAGACCACAATCCCTCATGAACTGTTTTATTGTTTCTGTGGATTGCCAGGTACGTTTATTATTTGTAATATTAGATCGGTCTACTGATGGGTCGATAACTGTATTAAAATCGCCTCCCATTATGACTGGACAGTTGCAAATGTTTGAGAGAGTTGAAAAAAAATTATGAAAAAAGGATGGATCATCAGAGTTTGGGCCATAAACATTACAGATTGTGACTGGACTATTGTTGACGGATATGTTAATAATGATAAACCGGCCTTCTGGGTCAGTGATGGTGGAGTTGTGGATAAAGGAAACTGTCTTGTTAATTAAAATACAGACTCCTCTTTGTTTTGTATTGTAGTAAGCTGAAAATGAATGAGTGAATTGTGTTGATTTAAATTTGTTGTGACCTGATTCTGAAAGATGTGTTTCTTGTATTAAGCATATATCTGCTTTCATCTTAGCCAGATGATTTAAAACTTTAATTTGTTTTGCTTTAGAACCAACTCCATGGATATTCCAGGTTAAGAATTTGAGAGAAGACATGTTAATTGAAATACTATAGACTGAGTGTTAATGTTGGTGTGTGTGTGTGTGTGTGTGTGTGTGTGTGTGTGTGTGTGTTGATGTGTAAATGACACAGCAGTATGAGCAGACATTGAATCAGGGAAGAACAAACATATACAAAACAAAAAAACATAGGAACGTAAAGACAACAAAGTAAGTAACATATTACACATAACAGAAATACAAGGCAATGTGTGAACCAGATCGGGGTTCATACTGTCAGGTACAGTACGACATGGGTGCAATACTAAATAATAAAATAATCGAAACAGTGAAATGCAAAGAAAAGAGGGGGGCATATCGAGATTACGATGGGGAGTTTTGTGTATGTATGCGGATACGTAGGGACAGGAGAGAGAGAGAGAGCGAGAGAGAGAGCGAGAGAGAGAGCGAGAGCGAGAGCGAGAGAGAAAACAGGGGTCTAGAAGAGCCAGGGGGTTACGTCCTTATCGCGGTATAATTGTCCATCTATGTATAGTCTGTCCAGTGATATTATTGCTTTCTTTCCTTCTTTCATCATGTTTTTGCGGATTGGAAATAAAACTTTGCGACGTTGCATGATTTCTTTTGGGTATTGATCGTTGAGTCTATAGTCCGTTCCTCTGAGCTGCCTGCCTTGTTGTTTGACCTGTTCTTTTTGTTTATAGTGTTCAAACTTAGCGATGATTGGCCGCGCGGTTGTTGTTCTGCGGTCCCAGACGGTGGACGCGGTGGAAAGTTATGTTGTTGACGGTCTCTGCGGGTAGTTTGAGCTGTATGGACATGAATTCTTTGATGGTTTTTTCTGGGTTTTCTGAGGTTTGTTCGTTAATGCCGGTAAAGACTAGATTGTCACTCATACTGCGGGCTTGTAAGTCCAGGATGGTTTGTTTCATAGCTTTGTTGTCAGCGGAAACAGAGGTGAGCTGGGTGGTTATCGTACTGACGGAGTGATGGAGTGATTTGTTGTCCTTAGTAATAGCGTCGATTTGGTTCTGACTGAATTCCAGGCTGTGGCGCAGAGCCTGGAATTCCCGATGTAATACTTCGATAAGCGCAAGTCTGGAGTCAAAACCGGAAAGCTTATTTTCAATGGACTTTAGTATGTCGCCACCTCAGAGCAGCATGGAGGTTTGGGTGAAGTGGATGGATTTGTACCTGGGCTGGTACGGGCTCTTTTGTTGTATGAAATGGGAGTCTTTTCGGGATCGCTTTCAGATTCGCTTGCTTCGGTGTTCATGACGCAGACTCGCCCGAACCACTCGTCAATATATTCTTCCAGATGGTCCAGTGCGATAAATATTGTAGTTCGGTTTGAATTGTAACCGATCTCAGATGAGGGGGGAAAAGTTTGTTTCGATTAATCTAGCAGCAGGGGGGCCGCCATGTTGCTTGCACCACCTCGTCTCCTTCAAAGTGTCAGCTGATCATCATTGCACTAAAATATTTTAACGCAATTAACGCAACTTTGTTTACTTCCGGTGTCGTTGAAGTTGTTTCACTCCTCTGAGTGTCGAGCCGCGGCAGTCCGCCTCCTTCCTCCCGTCTGCTCCTCGATAGTCACAAAGAAGCAGAGGGCGACGTGTCGGTGACGCGGGGCGGAGGGTAAAGGGGACTTTTTGTTGTTGCTCCGCCCGATGCGCGCGCAGACACGCCGGCATGGAGCTCTGAGGCGAGACGGAGAGCCGAGAAGAGTGACCGACACGTGGAGACAGAATGACATGCTGCTGGAGAGACGACCAACAACAGACGTTTAGTTTAATAAAGAACAAACACGTCTTTAAGGAAAGAACCGTACATTACTTCTGCTGTAATCTGGCGCGATAGAGAGAATTACAGGGGGGCGGGGCCTCACCCTGATAGAATGGTGGGGGAAACACTGGGATGTGTCACATGCAAAAGACTTTAAAAGGTGAATTTACATGTTTTTGTAAAATCGAGAAAATGAGCCCAGACTCCAGAGGGTTAACATTACATATGTGTCAGTTTACCAAGGCCACTGGTTCTGCTGCTGTTCAATGTTAAAGATGACAGGACCAATGGGGTCTCTAATACACCTTTGTTTACTAATCTGATGTTTCACTGAAGAAACAATTTATCATCCACCATATTAAATACCTCACTGGCACTTTATATGTAGGAGCCTCTTTGAAAACACAGCTCTGTGGGAAGTTTTGTCTTTAAAAAAGAATACAATTCAACAAGTGTCTAAAATACACGCTGTCTGAAGGGATTACTCGTTCATTTAGAAGAAAAAAAACCTTTTAATCGCGATTAATGAATTTCAAAATATGCGATTAATTAGTTACTTTTTTTTAATCGATTGACAGCCCTAATAAATATATGTAGCTGAATTACCAGTTTAAACCTCTATCCTAAATAGAAATTGAATTCATTTTAACTGCATGCGTGCATCCGATTCCTCACTGTATGTCTCAGGCGGTACAGTAGCCTATCAGACCCCCCCCCCCCCCCCTCCATGAATTATCTTCGCTGGAGAGCAAAATGGCGCTCGCGCCTGTCAGCACCTCGGACAGCTCCCGGCGGCCCGGACTCTGAACACGGTGCGTTTGATTCGGTTTTGCGGTTGTCGGCGGAGGTGGAGGTGTTACGTGACAGCGTCGTCGGGCCAGAGCTTCCAGACGCCGCCGCCGCGCGCAGCAGCGGGAGAGGAGACTCAAACCGTGGATCAACTTGACTGCTGAACAGGACTGTGTCCTCCTTCTCCTCCTCCTCCTCCGCGACCGTCTATTGAAGCGTTCAGGAGGGAGAGAGACACCCACCGGCCTCGGGCTGCGGTAGATTCACACCGGAGGAGGAGCGCGTTGTGTCCGGTGTGAGATGGAGGGGCGCGCGCCGGAGGCTGCGTGTTCCGGAAGTGCCGCGGCCTAGCTGCTGCTCCGTGGACACCGTGTTCCCCGGACGACGACATGATGCTGCTGCTGCTGGCGACGTCCTCGGTGGTCTTCGGCCGCGGCTCCGCCCTCAGCGCCCACTTCAGCTCAGGTGAGCCGGCATGGCGGCCGCGGGATGAGTCGCGTTGGGGCACGGACGCCTTCACGTCTCAAACGATCATGTTCTGTACGAGCCGAACGTGAACGCAGCACGGTGTCCTTGTGCGCGCGTCCGTATTTAGATTGTTGCATAAAAGCTGTTGAAACACGTTTATTATTCATATTGAGATCATCGACATGGGCAGTGAGAGGGGGTCAAGCTGCACGTCAGGGGGGAGGGGAAGTAGGAAGGAGGAAGGTGAACAGGAAACGTGGGACTTCCTCTAATTGGAGCAGGCATCAATTAGTTTGAACGGAGTGCATTGTGGGAGATGACGCGATGTTCCTCACGTGCATGGGTGACATAACGGGACGGCTGTGTTCTCACCATGCAGCATGCGCAGCTATACCGGCCTGTCAGTCAAGCGGTTGCCATGGCAACCAGAAGGTGCAGCAGGCTCTTCCCGTCGCTCTCTCTCGGGTTCCAACAGCGAATAGCGTGTTTAATATATATACGACCCGTTCATAAAATACATCCATACGTCTGCTTTTAGAAACAGAAGCTTTGTCATTGTCTCTTTCCTCACTGAACACCAATGTGTTTGTTTGTTTGTTTGTTTGTACCACAACAACAACAACCACAACATCTGGAAATGAGCATTCCACGCCGTCATTGAAATGTTCATGAATATGATTTTGTTTCACTAGATCAAGATGTCAGTCACACATACATTTAATTCATGTACAGTAAAAACAAGAACGACGACAACAACACAACAACACGAGTCATGTGACTAGATGAACAATAGATGTCATGTGACCAGGTGAACAATAGATGTCATGTGACCAGATGAACAATAGATGTCATGTGACCAGATGAACAATAGATGTCATGTGACCAGATGAACAATAGATGTCATGAGACCAGATGAACAATAGATGTCATGTGACCAGATGAACAATAGATGTCATGTGACCAGATGAACAATATATGTCATGTGACCAGATGAACAATAGATGTCATGTGACTAGATGAACAATAGATGTCATGTGACCAGATGAACAATAGATGTCATGTGACCAGATGAACAATAGATGTCATGAGACCAGATGAACAATAGATGTCATGTGACCAGATGAACAATAGATGTCATGTGACCAGATGAACAATAGATGTCATGTGACCAGATGAACAATAGATGTCATGAGACCAGATGAACAATAGATGTCATGTGACCAGATGAACAATAGATGTCATGTGACCAGATGAACAATATATGTCATGTGACCAGATGAACAATAGATGTCATGTGACTAGATGAACAATAGATGTCATGTGACCAGATGAACAATATATGTCATGTGACCAGATGAACAATAGATGTCATGAGACTAGATGAACAATAGATGTCATGTGACTAGATGAACAATAGATGTCATGTGACCAGGTGAACAATAGATGTCATGTGACCAGATGAACAATAGATGTCATGTGACCAGATGAACAATAGATGTCATGTGACCAGATGAACAATAGATGTCATGAGACCAGATGAACAATAGATGTCATGAGACCAGATGAACAATAGATGTCATGTGACCAGATGAACAATAGATGTCATGAGACCAGATGAACAATAGATGTCATGAGACTAGATGAACAATAGATGTCATGTGACTAGATGAACAATAGATGTCATGTGACCAGATGAACAATAGATGTCATGTGACCAGATGAACAATAGATGTCATGTGACCAGATGAACAATAGATGTCATGTGACCAGATGAACAATAGATATCATGTGTTCTCACATATTTGCTGTCTTTGGAAACGATGTCCACTCTGTCAAAGCAAACAAGCTTGTCCTGCAGCTTGAATCTCCCTCTCGTGTCGGAGGCGGGTCTAAGGATGACATCACTGCCCGCTTGAGGCAGGGCTTGGTATATCAGAGGGGGGAGCGGCGGGGGGGGGGGGGTTCTTTACCGGCAGTGCTGGCCGGTTTCCAGGGTTATTAATCTCTCATCTCTCAGTGCACACTCTCATCACACACACACACACACAGGCCGGGGCTTCCCGCTCCTGCTGGTCTGCGGTGGTTCTCAGTGGTCCTCTCTGGTCCTTGATGGTCCTCTCTGGTATACACACACACATACACACACACACACACATACACCCAGACACAGACACACACACAGACACACACATACACACAATGTTATCGAGGAGCTCGCTCAGGTCTCTAGAACCATCGGCCTGATCGGGGATCAATACTTCTCCTGTTACTGATCATCTGTTCTCATGTGGAGCAGATCTCTCTAGCCTCATCACTTCCTCCTCCCTGGCCTCATCAATTCCTCCTCTCTGGCCTCATCACTTCCTCCTCTCTGGCCTCATCACTTCCTCCTCTCTGGCCTCATCACTTCCTCCTCTCTGGCCTCATCACTTCCTCCTCTGGCCTCATCACTTCCTCCTCTCTGGCCTCATCACTTCCTCCTCCTGGCCTCATCACTTCCTCCTCTCTGGCCTCATCACTTCCTCCTCTCTGGCCTCATCACTTCCTCCTCTCTGGCCTCATCACTTCCTCCTCCCTGGCCTCATCACTTCCTCCTCTCTGGCCTCATCACTTCCTCCTCCCTGGCCTCATCACTTCCTCCTCTCTGGCCTCATCACTTCCTCCTCTCTGGCCTCATCACTTCCTCCTCTCTGGCCTCATCACTTCCTCCTCCCTGGCCTCATCACTTCCTCCTCTCTGGCCTCATCACTTCCTCCTCTCTGGATTCTTGAACATATAAATCTCTCCTGACTCGAGATCAAACTGAAATCACATCCGCATTTATTTCTTTTATTAAATATGGAATAATTTAATTTCCTGGTTCCTTTCAGCTCTGAAGCACTAATGGAAAATCGATTGTCTGGGAGAGAGACATCCAGTGATATATGTATGTATGTGTATTGTGGCAGCTCTCTCTAATTTGGCCTCGGCTGCTGGTGATTGGCAATCAGTCAGCAGCCGAGGCCGCGCTCATAAAAGCTCTCAGTGGAGAGTGGAGGGGAGGAGTGAGCAGAGGCCAGTGTTGCGGTCTGCTCGGTGTGTGTGCTGACAAATAAAAGATGTCATCAAACGAAATATCTGTGTGCCTGGCGGATCCTTGGTGCTGGTGGGGGATACCCACGGCTAGCGGCGTCAGTCCTGCTATATGTATATATATATATATATTAACGGTCATGTGTGTAGGTCGATGTGGAGAGTTAGTTATGTTAGCATAGTTAGATCTGTTAGTTATGTTAGCATAGTTAGATCTGTTAGTTATGTTAGCACTGTTAGCGTAGTTAGATCTGTTAGTTATGTTAGCACTGTTAGCGTAGTTAGTTATGTTAGCACTGTTAGCGGAGTTAGATATGTTAGCACTGTTAGCGTAGTTAGATATGTTAGCACTGTTAGCGTAGTTAGATGAACTTGTGCACGTCGTCGTTGAACCTGTGTGTAAACATGTCACATGACCCGGGAGCCGCCCACACAGCCGAGACGCCACCACATGCGTCAGTGGTTATCACACCGCGTCGCCATGGCAACAGGCGTGTCAGTGTTGTCGTTTCTGAGAGGCAACGCAGCATCTCAGAACTCTGACCACCAAGGTCTGAGTGAATGAAACAAGGCTCTCTCTCCTTCTCTCCCTCTCTCCTTCTACATCTCTCCCTCTCTCTCCCTCTCTCTCCCCCTCTCCATCTCTCCTTCTACATCTCTCCCTCTCTCTCCCTCTCTCCTTCTACATCTCTCCCTCTCCCTCCCTCTCTCTCCTTCTCTCCCTCTCTCCTTCTACATCTCTCCCTCTCTCCCTCTCCTTCTACATCTCTCCCTCTCTCTCCTTCTACATCTCTCCCTCTCTCTCCTTCTACATCTCTCCCTCTCTCTCCCTCTCTCCTTCTACATCTCTCCCTCTCCCTCCCTCTCTCTCCCCCCCTCTCCCCCTCTCTCTCCTTCTACATCTCTCCCTCTCTCTCCTTCTACATCTCTCCTTCTACATCTCTCCCTCTCTCCTTCTACATCTCTCTCCCTCTCTCCTTCTACATCTCTCCTCTCTCCTCTCATCTCTCTCTCCCTCTCTCCTTCTCCCTCTCTCTCCTACATCTCTCTCTCTCTCTCCTTCTCCCCTCTCTCTCCCTCTCTCTCTCTCCCCCTCTCTCTCCCTCTCTCCCTCTCTCTCCCGCTCTCCCTCTCTCTCCTTCTCCATCTCTCTCCCCCTCTCTCCCTCTCTCTCCATCTCTCTATCCTTCTCCATCTCTCTCTCCCTCTCTCTCCTTTTCTCTTTGGTTATTCATGTGTATTTTGAGGAGATGCTCATAACTCTGTTGCTGCCTCGTTTTTCTCGTGGCGGTGAAAGTCTGTGAGTGTGCACGTGTGTGTGTGTGTGTGTGTGTGTGTGTGTGTGTGTGTGTGTGTGTGTGTGCGTGTGTGTGTGTGTGTGTATGTGTGTGTGCGTGTGTTGATGAGGTCAATACACATTTTAAATCAGCCCTCTGAACCAGTCTAACTTAGAGATGTGGGTCCTAGTGGGGTCTGAAGCAGTACTCCAGACCCATGAGCAACGGCCCAGTTCAACCTCTGCTTCTTCAAGCTGGTTGCGTAACGAGCGTCTTCATCACAGTGAGCACCCTCAGGTGCTGAAGCTCATGGACCTGCTCATGTTCATCAGTGTTACCCTGAAGTGAGTCCTCTCAGCACTGACTGTGCATATGGTTCCCGGGACATTAAGCAATTTCACATGCAGCCACGAAGCCTGATATACTAAAAGTGTCTCCATGGCAACCGGGCCTCGGAAACCGGTGCACAGCAGGGGGGTGAAGGGGGGGTGGGATCTGCTCCGCTCCCTGTGATTGTGCATAATCACACTCCTTCGTGTGTGTGTGTGTGTGTGTGTGTGTGTGTGTGTGTGTGTGTGTGTGTGTGTGTGCGTGCTTCAGGCTCTGTGGATACTGGGGATTTAACAAAAAGATGCATTTCAGATTGATCTCTACAAAGAGAACCCAGCGAGGAGGTCTTCTTGTGAGTGTCTTGTTTCTGCTCTCTCTGAAGATGGAGGATGAATCCTCTCCTCCCCTCCTGCTCTGACAGGAGGACTTATGCCGCGTTCACACCAAAAGCGTTGAGAAACTTTGCGAGGGGCGGGGCTTATCTCTGGCTCTACTCCGTGAAACAGTTTTCATCTCCTTCATCCACCAATAAGAAGTCACCACTAGTTCTGCTTCATCCTGTCCCACAGACGCCTGAGCAGCTAACATCCTCGTTTTCGGGTTCCTAACATTCCATTATATATATATACTGTATATATATATATATATATTTACATTTATATATATATATATATATTTATACAGAACCCATAACTGTTTTGTTCTCTGCGATTCTGATACACATAAGAGGTTGTACATTTTTAGACCAGACATCTATTTTTAATAATAATTTCAAATGTGTCGGTGTTACTCATATATGAATCCCCCTACTGGTGGGGTCTGTATCCCCCCCCCCCTCCCCCTGACGAATAAAGGGAGATTGCATCTGAATCTTCTTGTGTTTCAAAGCACTAAAGTTTTATGAACTGCGTCATGTGGGATCATATTGCTTTTTTTATGGACACTGGTCCTGGACCGCTGGCTTTATTGAGTCCAGTCCAGAATGTTCTGTGGGACTCAGACTCCGTGTTTCAGAGAGAGACCCGGAACCGAGCAGCTTCAGCCGCCTTCAGCCGTGGAGCTCATGAATGTTCTGAACAACCGTCAGTTATAAGAGCCTCCAGAGGATCAGCGTGTGTGTGTGTGTGTGTCTGAAGGCAGCCCTGGCTCTTGGCCGTCCCTCCGATCCGTTTCCACGGTAACCGTGGTAACTGTTGCACTTCGGAACGAGAAAAATGAACCGTCCGCCTCTCAGATACGGCTCCCGAAAAACAGGTGGGAACCAGATATTATTCACGAGGCTGGCAGAGTGCCAACAGAGTAAGGTCATGAATATTCTATCGTTATTATGATTACATCTTTCTTTTCATTAAAAAACCACAATACAGATAATAAATGGGAGGAAAGCCTCAGCTCTGACCTCCGGGAGCGTTGGCTGGTTTCCTTCAGCTCTCAGGGCCCTTCAGGGGCCTTTGTTGGGTTGTTGGGTTGCATCGGCTCTCAGCGTGTTATGGCTGAAAAGAGTTTTATTTTGGGCAAAAATGAAGAAGTTATCTTAAATATACAAAATAAAATCCATGTACTATATCTCGTTAATGCTTACAAGTATATCAAGTTTATCTCAGAGGTTTTGGTATCATTAACAAATCAGTAATGTTGCGCAACATGAGAATGTTGTGCATCATGATAATGTTGTTCAACATGAGAATGTTGTGCATCATGAGAATGTTGTGCAACATGAGAATGTTGTGCATCATGAGAATGTTGTGCATCATGAGAATGTTGCGCATCATGAGAATGTTGTGCATCATGAGAATGTTGTGCATCATGAGAATGTTGTGCATCATGAGAATGTTGTGCAACATGAGAATGCTGCACATCATGAGAATGTTGTGCAACATGAGAATGCTGCACAACATGAGAATGCTGCACATCATGAGAATGTTGCGCAACATGAGAATGTTGTGCATCATGAGAATGTTGCGCATCATGAGAATGTTGTGCATCATGAGAATGTTGCGCAACATGAGAATGTTGTGCATCATGAGAATGTTGTGCATCACGAGAATGTTGTGCATCATGAGAATGTTGTGCAACATGAGAATGTTGCGCATCATGAGAATGTTGTGCAACATGAGAATGTTGTGCAACATGAGAATGCTGCACATCATGAGAATGTTGTGCATCATGAGAATGTTGTGCATTATGAGAATGTTGTGCATCATGAGAATGTTGTGGAACACGAGAATGTCGTGCAACACGAGAATGTCGTGCATCACGAGAATGTTGTGCATCATGATAATGTTGTGCAACATGAGAATGTTGTGCATCATGAGAATGTTGTGAATCATGAGAATGTTGTGCATCACGAGAATGTTGTGCATCATGAGAATGTTGTGCAACACGAGAATGTTGTGCATCACGAGAATGTTGTGCAACACGAGAATGTTGTGCATCACGAGAATGTTGTGCAACACGAGAATGTTGTGCATCATGAGAATGTTGTGCAACACGAGAATGTTGTGCATCACGAGAATGTTGTGCAACACGAGAATGTTGTGCATCATGAGAATGTTGTGCATCACGAGAATGTTGTGCATCATGAGAATGTTGTGCAACATGAGAATGTTGTGCATCATGAGAATGTTGTGCAACATGAGAATGTTGTGCAACACGAGAATGTTGTGCATCATGAGAATGTTGTGCAACATGAGAATGTTGTGCATCACGAGAATGTTGTGCATCATGAGAATGTTGTGCAACATGAGAATGTTGTGCATCATGAGAATGTTGTGCATCATGAGAATGTTGTGCATCACGAGAATGTTGTGCATCACGAGAATGTTGTGCAACATGAGAATGTTGTGCATCATGAGAATGTTGTGCATCATGAGAATGTTGTGCATCACGAGAATGTTGTGCATCATGAGAATGTTGTGCATCATGAGAATGTTGTGCAACACGAGAATGTTGTGCATCATGAGAATGTTGTGCATCACAAGAATGTTGTGCATCACGAGAATGTTGTGCAACATGAGAATGTTGTGCATCACGAGAATGTTGTGCATCACGAGAATGTTGTGCAACATGAGAATGTTGTGCATCATGAGAATGTTGTGCATCATGAGAATGTTGTGCAACATGAGAATGTTGTGCATCATGAGAATGTTGTGCAACATGAGAATGTTGTGCATCACGAGAATGTTGTGCATCATGAGAATGTTGTGCATCATGAGAATGTTGTGCAACATGAGAATGTTGTGCATCATGAGAATGTTGTGCAACACGAGAATGTTGTGCATCATGAGAATGTTGTGCAACATGAGAATGTTGTGCATCACGAGAATGTTGTGCATCATGAGAATGTTGTGCAACATGAGAATGTTGTGCATCATGAGAATGTTGTGCATCATGAGAATGTTGTGCATCATGAGAATGTTGTGCATCACGAGAATGTTGTGCATCACGAGAATGTTGTGCAACACGAGAATGTTGTGCATCATGAGAATGTTGTGCAACATGAGAATGTTGTGCATCACGAGAATGTTGTGCATCATGAGAATGTTGTGCATCATGAGAATGTTGTGCATCATGAGAATGTTGTGCATCACGAGAATGTTGTGCATCATGAGAATGTTGTGCAACATGAGAATGTTGTGCATCATGAGAATGTTGTGCAACATGAGAATGTTGTGCATCATGAGAATGTTGTGCATCATGAGAATGTTGTGCATCATGAGAATGTTGTGCATCATGAGAATGTTGTCCATCATGAGAATGTTGTGCAACATGAGAATGTTGTGCAACACGAGAATGTTGTGCATCACGAGAATGTTGTGCATCACGAGAATGTTGTGCAACATGAGAATGTTGTGCATCATGAGAATGTTGTGCATCATGAGAATGTTGTGCAACATGAGAATGTTGTGCATCATGAGAATGTTGTGCATCACGAGAATGTTGTGCATCATGAGAATGTTGTGCATCATGAGAATGTTGTGCATCATGAGAATGTTGTGCAACACGAGAATGTTGTGCATCACGAGAATGTTGTGCATCATGAGAATGTTGTGCAACATGAGAATGTTGTGCATCATGAGAATGTTGTGCATCATGAGAATGTTGTGCAACACGAGAATGTTGTGCATCATGAGAATGTTGTGCAACATGAGAATGTTGTGCATCACGAGAATGTTGTGCATCACGAGAATGTTGTGCAACACGAGAATGTTGTGCATCATGAGAATGTTGTGCAACACGAGAATGTTGTGCATCATGAGAATGTTGTGCAACATGAGAATGTTGTGCATCATGAGAATGTTGTGCATCACGAGAATGTTGTGCATCATGAGAATGTTGTGCAACATGAGAATGTTGTGCATCATGAGAATGTTGTGCAACATGAGAATGTTGTGCAACATGAGAATGTTGTGCATCATGAGAATGTTGTGCAACATGAGAATGTTGTGCATCACGAGAATGTTGTGCATCATGAGAATGTTGTGCAACATGAGAATGTTGTGCATCATGAGAATGTTGTGCATCATGAGAATGTTGTGCATCACGAGAATGTTGTGCATCATGAGAATGTTGTGCAACATGAGAATGTTGTGCATCATGAGAATGTTGTGCATCATGAGAATGTTGTGCATCACGAGAATGTTGTGCATCATGAGAATGTTGTGCATCATGAGAATGTTGTGCAACACGAGAATGTTGTGCATCATGAGAATGTTGTGCATCACGAGAATGTTGTGCATCACGAGAATGTTGTGCAACATGAGAATGTTGTGCATCACGAGAATGTTGTGCATCACGAGAATGTTGTGCAACATGAGAATGTTGTGCATCATGAGAATGTTGTGCATCATGAGAATGTTGTGCAACATGAGAATGTTGTGCATCATGAGAATGTTGTGCATCATGAGAATGTTGTGCAACACGAGAATGTTGTGCATCATGAGAATGTTGTGCATCACGAGAATGTTGTGCATCACGAGAATGTTGTGCAACATGAGAATGTTGTGCATCATGAGAATGTTGTGCAACACGAGAATGTTGTGCATCATGAGAATGTTGTGCATCATGAGAATGTTATGCATCATGAGAATGTTGTGCATCATGAGAATGTTGTGCAACATGAGAATGTTGTGCATCACGAGAATGTTGTGCATCATGAGAATGTTGTGCATCATGAGAATGTTGTGCAACATGAGAATGTTGTGCATCATGAGAATGTTGTGCAACACGAGAATGTTGTGCATCATGAGAATGTTGTGCAACATGAGAATGTTGTGCATCACGAGAATGTTGTGCATCATGAGAATGTTGTGCATCATGAGAATGTTGTGCATCATGAGAATGTTGTGCATCATGAGAATGTTGTGCATCATGAGAATGTTGTGCAACACGAGAATGTTGTGCATCATGAGAATGTTGTGCATCACGAGAATGTTGTGCATCACGAGAATGTTGTGCAACATGAGAATGTTGTGCATCATGAGAATGTTGTGCAACATGAGAATGTTGTGCATCATGAGAATGTTGTGCAACATGAGAATGTTGTGCATCACGAGAATGTTGTGCAACACGAGAATGTTGTGCATCATGAGAATGTTGTGCAACATGAGAATGTTGTGCATCACGAGAATGTTGTGCATCATGAGAATGTTGTGCAACATGAGAATGTTGTGCAACATGAGAATGTTGTGCATCATGAGAATGTTGTGCAACATGAGAATGTTGTGCATCACGAGAATGTTGTGCATCATGAGAATGTTGTGCAACATGAGAATGTTGTGCATCATGAGAATGTTGTGCAACACGAGAATGTTGTGCATCATGAGAATGTTGTGCAACACGAGAATGTTGTGCATCACGAGAATGTTGTGCAACACGAGAATGTTGTGCATCATGAGAATGTTGTGCAACATGAGAATGTTGTGCATCATGAGAATGTTGTGCATCATGAGAATGTTGTGCATCATGAGAATGTTGTGCAACATGAGAATGTTGTGCATCATGAGAATGTTGTGCATCATGAGAATGTTGTGCATCACGAGAATGTTGTGCATCATGAGAATGTTGTGCATCATGAGAATGTTGTGCATCATGAGAATGTTGTGCATCATGAGAATGTTGTGCATCACGAGAATGTTGTGCATCATGAGAATGTTGTGCAACACGAGAATGTTGTGCATCATGAGAATGTTGTGCATCATGAGAATGTTGTGCATCATGAGAATGTTGTGCATCATGAGAATGTTGTGCATCATGAGAATGTTGTGCAACATGAGAATGTTGTGCATCACGAGAATGTTGTGCATCATGAGAATGTTGTGCATCATGAGAATGTTGTGCATCATGAGAATGTTGTGCATCATGAGAATGTTGTGCAACACGAGAATGTTGTGCATCATGAGAATGTTGTGCATCATGAGAATGTTGTGCATCATGAGAATGTTGTGCATCACGAGAATGTTGTGCATCATGAGAATGTTGTGCAACATGAGAATGTTGTGCATCATGAGAATGTTGTGCAACATGAGAATGTTGTGCATCATGAGAATGTTGTGCATCATGAGAATGTTGTGCATCACGAGAATGTTGTGCATCATGAGAATGTTGTGCATCATGAGAATGTTGTGCAACACGAGAATGTTGTGCATCACGAGAATGTTGTGCATCATGAGAATGTTGTGCATCATGAGAATGTTGTGCATCACGAGAATGTTGTGCAACATGAGAATGTTGTGCATCACGAGAATGTTGTGCATCATGAGAATGTTGTGCATCATGAGAATGTTGTGCATCATGAGAATGTTGTGCATCATGAGAATGTTGTGCAACATGAGAATGTTGTGCATCATGAGAATGTTGTGCATCATGAGAATGTTGTGCATCACGAGAATGTTGTGCATCATGAGAATGTTGTGCATCATGAGAATGTTGTGCATCACGAGAATGTTGTGCATCATGAGAATGTTGTGCAACATGAGAATGTTGTGCATCATGAGAATGTTGTGCAACATGAGAATGTTGTGCATCACGAGAATGTTGTGCATCATGAGAATGTTGTGCAACATGAGAATGTTGTGCAACACGAGAATGTTGTGCATCATGAGAATGTTGTGCATCACGAGAATGTTGTGCATCATGAGAATGTTGTGCATCACGAGAATGTTGTGCAACATGAGAATGTTGTGCATCACGAGAATGTTGTGCATCACGAGAATGTTGTGCATCATGAGAATGTTGTGCATCATGAGAATGTTGTGCATCATGAGAATGTTGTGCAACACGAGAATGTTGTGCATCATGAGAATGTTGTGCAACATGAGAATGTTGTGCATCACGAGAATGTTGTGCAACATGAGAATGTTGTGCATCATGAGAATGTTGTGCATCATGAGAATGTTGTGCAACATGAGAATGTTGTGCATCATGAGAATGTTGTGCAACATGAGAATGTTGTGCATCACGAGAATGTTGTGCATCATGAGAATGTTGTGCAACATGAGAATGTTGTGCATCATGAGAATGTTGTGCAACACGAGAATGTTGTGCATCATGAGAATGTTGTGCATCACGAGAATGTTGTGCATCATGAGAATGTTGTGCATCATGAGAATGTTGTGCATCATGAGAATGTTGTGCAACATGAGAATGTTGTGCATCATGAGAATGTTGTGCAACACGAGAATGTTGTGCATCATGAGAATGTTGTGCAACATGAGAATGTTGTGCATCACGAGAATGTTGTGCATCATGAGAATGTTGTGCAACATGAGAATGTTGTGCATCATGAGAATGTTGTGCATCATGAGAATGTTGTGCATCATGAGAATGTTGTGCAACACGAGAATGTTGTGCATCATGAGAATGTTGTGCATCACGAGAATGTTGTGCATCACGAGAATGTTGTGCAACACGAGAATGTTGTGCATCATGAGAATGTTGTGCAACACGAGAATGTTGTGCATCATGAGAATGTTGTGCAACATGAGAATGTTGTGCATCATGAGAATGTTGTGCAACACGAGAATGTTGTGCATCATGAGAATGTTGTGCAACACGAGAATGTTGTGCATCATGAGAATGTTGTGCATCATGAGAATGTTGTGCATCATGAGAATGTTGTGCAACATGAGAATGTTGTGCAACACGAGAATGTTGTGCATCATGAGAATGTTGTGCAACATGAGAATGTTGTGCATCACGAGAATGTTGTGCATCATGAGAATGTTGTGCAACATGAGAATGTTGTGCATCATGAGAATGTTGTGCATCACGAGAATGTTGTGCATCATGAGAATGTTGTGCATCATGAGAATGTTGTGCATCACGAGAATGTTGTGCATCATGAGAATGTTGTGCATCATGAGAATGTTGTGCATCATGAGAATGTTGTGCATCACGAGAATGTTGTGCATCATGAGAATGTTGTGCAACACGAGAATGTTGTGCATCATGAGAATGTTGTGCAACATGAGAATGTTGTGCATCATGAGAATGTTGTGCATCATGAGAATGTTGTGCATCATGAGAATGAGAATGTTGTGCATCACGAGAATGTTGTGCATCATGACATGAATGTTGTGCATCATGAGAATGTTGTGCAACACGAGAATGTTGTGCATCATGAGAATGTTGTGCATCATGAGAATGTTGTGCATCATGAGAATGTTGTGCAACACGAGAATGTTGTGCATCATGAGAATGTTGTGCATCACGAGAATGTTGTGCATCATGAGAATGTTGTGCAACATGAGAATGTTGTGCATCATGAGAATGTTGTGCAACACGAGAATGTTGTGCATCATGAGAATGTTGTGCAACATGAGAATGTTGTGCATCACGAGAATGTTGTGCATCATGAGAATGTTGTGCAACATGAGAATGTTGTGCATCATGAGAATGTTAGCATGCATGAGAATGTTGCATCATGAGAATGTTGTGCATCATCATGAGAATGTTGTGCAACATGAGAATGTTGTGCATCATGAGAATGTTGTGCATCATGAGAATGTTGTGCATCATGAGAATGTTGTGCATCATGAGAATGTTGTGCATCACGAGAATGTTGTGCATCATGAGAATGTTGTGCATCAGAGAATGTTGTGCATCACGAGAATGTTGTGCAACATGAGAATGTTGTGCATCACGAGAATGTTGTGCATCATGAGAATGTTGTGCATCACGAGAATGTTGTGCATCATGAGAATGTTGTGCATCATGAGAATGTTGTGCAACATGAGAATGTTGTGCATCATGAGAATGTTGTGCATCATGAGAATGTTGTGCAACATGAGAATGTTGTGCATCATGAGAATGTTGTGCATCATGAGAATGTTGTGCAACACGAGAATGTTGTGCATCATGAGAATGTTGTGCATCACGAGAATGTTGTGCATCACGAGAATGTTGTGCATCATGAGAATGTTGTGCATCACGAGAATGTTGTGCATCATGAGAATGTTGTGCATCATGAGAATGTTGTGCATCATGAGAATGTTGCATCATGAGAATGTTGTGCATCATGAGAATGTTGTGCATCATGAGAATGTTGTGCATCACGAGAATGTTGTGCAACATGAGAATGTTGTGCATCATGAGAATGTTGTGCATCATGAGAATGTTGTGCAACATGAGAATGTTGTGCATCATGAGAATGTTGTGCATCATGAGAATGTTGTGCATCATGAGAATGTTGTGCATCACGAATGTTGTGCATCATGAATGTTGTGCATCATGAGAATGTTGTGCATCATGAGAATGTTGTGCATCACATGAGAATGTTGTGCATCATGAGAATGTTGTGCATCATGAGAATGTTGTGCATCATGAGAATGTTGTGCATCATGAGAATGTTGTGCATCACGAGAATGTTGTGCATCATGAGAATGTTGTGCAACACGAGAATTGTGCATCGAGAATGTTGTGCATCACGAGAATGTTGTGCATCATGAGAATGTTGTGCAACATGAGAATGTTGTGCATCACGAGAATGTTGTGCATCACGAGAATGTTGTGCATCATGAGAATGTTGTGCATCATGAGAATGTTGTGCATCACGAGAATGTTGTGCATCATGAGAATGTTGTGCATCATGAGAATGTTGTGCATCATGAGAATGTTGTGCATCATGAGAATGTTGTGCATCACGAGAATGTTGTGCATCATGAGAATGTTGTGCATCACGAGAATGTTGTGCATCATGAGAATGTTGTGCATCATGAGAATGTTGTGCATCACGAGAATGTTGTGCAACATGAGAATGTTGTGCATCATGAGAATGTTGTGCATCATGAGAATGTTGTGCATCATGAGAATGTTGTTCATCACGAGAATGTTGTGCATCATGAGAATGTTGTGCAACACGAGAATGTTGTGCATCACGAGAATGTTATGCATCACGAGAATGTTGTGCAACATGAGAATGTTGTGCATCATGAGAATGTTGTGCATCACGAGAATGTTGTGCATCATGAGAATGTTGTGCAACACGAGAATGTTGTGCATCACGAGAATGTTGTGCAACATGAGAATGTTGTGCAACACGAGAATGTTGTGCATCATGAGAATGTTGTGCAACACGAGAATGTTGTGCATCACGAGAATGTTGTGCAACACGAGAATGTTGTGCATCATGAGAATGTTGTGCAACATGAGAATGTTGTGCATCACGAGAATGTTGTGCATCATGAGAATGTTGTGCAACATGAGAATGTTGTGCAACACGAGAATGTTGTGCATCATGAGAATGTTGTGCAACATGAGAATGTTGTGCATCACGAGAATGTTGTGCATCATGAGAATGTTGTGCAACACGAGAATGTTGTGCATCATGAGAATGTTGTGCAACATGAGAATGTTGTGCATCACGAGAATGTTGTGCATCACGAGAATGTTGTGCAACATGAGAATGTTGTGCATCATGAGAATGTTGTGCATCATGAGAATGTTGTGCATCACGAGAATGTTGTGCATCATGAGAATGTTGTGCATCATGAGAATGTTGTGCAACACGAGAATGTTGTGCATCATGAGAATGTTGTGCATCACGAGAATGTTGTGCATCACGAGAATGTTGTGCAACACGAGAATGTTGTGCATCATGAGAATGTTGTGCAACACGAGAATGTTGTGCATCATGAGAATGTTGTGCAACACGAGAATGTTGTGCATCACGAGAATGTTGTGCATCATGAGAATGTTGTGCAACATGAGAATGTTGTGCATCATGAGAATGTTGTGCATCACGAGAATGTTGTGCATCATGAGAATGTTGTGCATCATGAGAATGTTGTGCAACACGAGAATGTTGTGCATCATGAGAATGTTGTGCATCACGAGAATGTTGTGCATCACGAGAATGTTGTGCAACACGAGAATGTTGTGCATCATGAGAATGTTGTGCAACACGAGAATGTTGTGCATCATGAGAATGTTGTGCAACACGAGAATGTTGTGCATCACGAGAATGTTGTGCAACACGAGAATGTTGTGCATCATGAGAATGTTGTGCAACATGAGAATGTTGTGCATCACGAGAATGTTGTGCATCATGAGAATGTTGTGCAACATGAGAATGTTGTGCATCATGAGAATGTTGTGCAACATGAGCATGTTGTGCATCACGAGAATGTTGTGCAACATGAGAATGTTGTGCATCATGAGAATGTTGTGCATCACGAGAATGTTGTGCAACACGAGAATGTTGTGCATCACGAGAATGTTGTGCATCATGAGAATGTTGTGCAACATGAGAATGTTGTGCATTATGAGAATGTTGCGCATCATGAGAATGTTGTGATTGCTGTAATCTTCACTCGCCGTCTGATCTTCAACAATCATCTGATCTCATTCTCCGTGTGTACCGCTTGTGTCCTGCAGATGGCGCTGCGCTGAGCGAGCTGTCCTGGTCCTCGTCCCTGGCCGTGGTGGCCATCTCCCTCTCGGGCCTCTTCACCTTTGTCTTCCTCATGCTGGCCTGCCTCTGCTGCAAGAAGAGCAAGAGCGGCTTCAAGGTGGGACCCTCCTCCTCCTCAGCCCACGATGTTGTTTGTTTACCAGTGTTAGCGTTAGCTGATAGGGTTAGCTGATAGCGTTAGCTGATAGCATTAGCTGATAGAAATAGCTGATAGTGTTAGCTGATTGCGTTAGCCTCGGAGGGGGAGTGTCCATAGAGAGTTATAATGGATGAAGGTGTTTCGGGTCATCCTCTGGGGGTCAGGATGTGAGGATCTGCAGATTTATATATTATATAATGAGATCAAGTTACGAGTTTATACAAACAATTAAATCATCTTTCATACTTTAAACATAAATATGTTCTCCTTCACAACTGAGATTCATAATCATGAACTACACTAGTGCCTCATTATGTAATGAACAGGCCATCCAGCTGCTGTGCCCTCTCTCTCTCTCTCTTTCTTGCACAGAGCTGCAGTGTCTCTCACCCTGTTGCGTAACATGCTGTCCTCTCTAGAACACTGCTTGAGTGTGTGTGTGTGTGTGTGTGTGTGTGTGTGTGTGTGTGTGTGTGTGTGTGTGTGTGTGTGTGTGTGTGTGTGTGTGTGTGTGTGTGTGTGTGTGTGTGTGTGTGTGTGTGTGTGTGTGTGCGTCCGGCGGTGCGTACAATGTGGAGGACGAGGGTCTGGTTTGCGTCGGACCACCCGGCTCAGACCTGTTGGGGTGTGTCCGGGGAGGGGGGGGGGGGGCAGTGCATCCGGCCTCGGGGCCCCATCTGGAATGAGACGGCCTCTCCCGGAGCAGGAAGAGGGGGTCTAGGGGAAAGAAGTGTAAGAGGAGATGAGAGAGAAAGGAAGGATGAGGGGCTATATGACTCTAAAGGGCTAGGACTCTAAAGGGCTAGGACTCTAAAGGGTCTAGGACTCTAAAGGGATAGGACTCTAAAGGGTCTAGGACTCTAAAGGGCTAGGACTCTAAAGGGTCTAGGACTCTAAAGGGCTAAGACTCTAAAGGGTCTAGGACTCTAAAGGGCTAGGACTCTAAAGGGCTAGGACTCTAAAGGGTATAGGACTCTAAAGGGTCTAGGACTCTAAAGGGCTAGGACTCTAAAGGGCTAGGACTCTAAAGGGTCTAGGACTCTAAAGGGGCTAGGACTCCAAAGGGATGAGGACTCTAAAGGGCTAGGACTCTAAAGGGTCTAGGACTCTAAAGGGCTAGGACTCTAAAGGGGCTAGGACTCCAAAGGGATGAGGACTCTAAAGGGCTAGGACTCCAAAGGGATGAGGACTCTAAAGGGATGAGGACTCTAAAGGGATGAGGACTCTAAAGGGATGAGGACTCTAAAGGGCTAGGACTCTAAAGGGCTAGGACTCTAAAGGGGCTAGGACTCCAAAGGGATGAGGACTCTAAAGGGCTAGGACTCTAAAGGGGCTAGGACTCCAAAGGGCTAGGACTCTAAAGGGACTAGGACTCTAAAGGGCTAGGACTCTAAAGGGACTAGGACTCTAAAGGGCTAGGACTCTAAAGGGTCTAGGACTCTAAACGGCTAGGACTCTAAAGGGCTAGGACTCTAAAGGGCTAGGACTCTAAAGGGTCTAGGACTCTAAAGGGCTAGGACTCTAAAGGGGCTAGGACTCTAAAGGGTCTAGGACTCTAAAGGGCTAGGACTCTAAAGGGATGATGAATCTAAAGGGCTAGGACTCTAAAGTGGTCTGAACTCTAAAGGGTCTAGGCCTCTAAGGGTCTAGACCTCCAAAGGGAACCGGCCTGGTGGCTGGTTCTGAGCTCATGAACATCGTTCACTCAAGTCATCTAGAGACGAAGAGGAGACGAGTCATATTCAGCTTCAGGCCCTGAAAGCCCTTTAAGTTCTGGCCATCAGTGTGATGGAGTGATGGAGTGATGGAGTGATGGAGTGATGGAGTGATGGAGTGATGGAGTGGTGGAGTGATGGAGTGATGGAGTGATGGAGTGGTGGAGTGATGGATTGATGAAGACGAGGGACAGGAAGGACAGCATGGCACGAAGAGTCCTCTCAAGTATAGTGTTAAACCAAAGATGTGTGTGTGCTGTCAGGGTTTTGTGGGGAAGGGGACCGCCCTGCAGATGTTCTCTGGCTTTTGGGAGAGGGAAAGAGAGAGAGAGAGAAAGAGAGAGAGAATGATGTCACATGTATAGTATGTGCCCCCCCCCTCCTTCTCTTCCTCCTCCTCTTCCTCCCACTTGTATTTTTCTCCCTCACATTCTTGTGGGGGCTCAGTCTCCTCTCTCCCTGTTGAGATGAACTGGGAGGTGCTCCTCCTCCTCTTCTCTCCCTCCGTCCCTCCAGTCGGCGGTCAGCTCTTCCTCCTCGTCCTCCTCGTCCTCCTCTCTGGACTCACAATGACTCTCTCTCTCTCTGCTCCTCGCGGCACCGCCGAGCTCCTGCTGCCATCCATCACATGGGCACCTGGGGGGGGGGGGGGGGCTGTGTGTGTACTTGTGTGTGTGTGTGTGTGTGAGACTGCCTGAAGAGGTGGCATCCTGAGGGCCTGTGTGACCTTCCTCACCGGAGGACTCTGAGGACAGGTGAGCTCGGCTGCTTTGGGGTTTTAAAGAGGAGAGCGTGTGTGACGTGTATATATGTTTGTTTGTGTGTGTGTGTGTGTGTGTATTTATATGTTTGTGTGTGTGTGTGTGTGTGTGTGTATTTATATGTTTGTGTGTGTGTGTATATATGTTTGTTTGTGTGTGTGTGTGTGTATTTATATGTTTGTGTGTGTGTGTAGGTGTGTGTGTGTGTATTTATTTGTTTGTGTGTGTGTGTACATGTAAGTGTGTGTGTGTGTGTGGGTCGATGTGGAGAGTGAAACCACATGTTGAATAGGAGGGCGAGTGAGGCCGTGTGAAAATTTGAGGCTGATGGAGGGTGTGTGTGTGTGTTTGTGTGTGTGTGTGTGTGTGTGTTTGTGTGTGTGTGTGTTTGTGTGTGTGTGTGTGTGTATGTGTGTGTGTGTTTGTGTGTGTGTGTGTGTGTGTTTGTGTGTGTGTGTTTGTGTTTTGTGTGTTTGTGTGTGTGTTTGTGTGTGTGTGTGTTTGTGTGTTTGTGTGTTTTGTGTGTTTGTGTGTGTGTGTGTGTTTGTATGTGTGTGTGTTTGTGTGTGTGTTTGTGTGTTTGTGTGTTTTGTGTGTTTGTGTGTGTGTGTTTGTGTGTGTGTGTGTTTGTGTGTGTGTGTGTTGGGACCATGTTGCTCCAGATTCCAACTAAGAGACTTTTATTCTGACATCCGGTCGGTGTATGCAGCCAACTCCCTCCTCCTCCTCCTCCTCCTCCTGACCTATGCTTGACCTTTGACCTCTCGTGTGTCTGTTTTCCAGGAGTTCAGGAATGTGGACGGAGAGGAGTACCGTGCCGACGCGTCCGCCGCGGCCTCGCCGGCCTCCCGGGGCGCCGTCTACATCCTGCCGCTCACCGAGGTGTCTCTGGCGGTCGCTAGGCAACCGGCTCGATCAGGTGGGTGGAGTCTTCTTCAAACCTGCTAATGATTAATGAATCTCTACATTTGAGAAGAGTTACTGCTGAAGGTCGGGGGGGGGGGGGGGGCATCTGGCGTTAGTCAAAGTGTCCCCGGAGGGAGTGACGCCCCGACGCCGGCCTCACATCCCACAATCCTTCACTGCAGGTCCCCCCAGAATCCTCAGCTCTCCCTCCCACAAACATCTGCCTGTTGCGTAATAACAGGCCCACGCGGCTGCTGGTGGGAACGTCTCTCTCTCTCTTCCTCTCCCTCTCTCCCCCTCTCTCTCTCTCTCTCTCTCTCTTCCTCTCCCTCTCTCTCTCTCTCTCTCTTCCTCTCCCTCTCTCCCCCTCTCTCTCTCTCTCTCTCTTCCTCTCTCTCTCTCTCTCTCTTCCTCTCCCTCTCTCTCTCTCTCTCTCCCTCTCCCTCTCTCCCTCTCTCATTCCCTCTCTCTCTCTCCCTCCCTCCCTCTTTCGCTCTGTCACAATGGTCCTCGTTGTGTGTTAATGGCCCGATGACATCGCGGAGAGGCGTGGCTTAAGGGCAGAGGGGCGGGGCTTAAGGGTTCCTTTAGACCCGCTTGGGGAAAGCGATGTTCTGAGTGAACTGGGCCTTGAACGCGACGACGTCCTGGCGGCGTCCTGGCGGCGTCCTGGCGGCGTCCTGGCGGCGTCCTGACGGCGTCCTGCTCCGTCAGCCCCGCCCACTGACCTCACGGCTTCCTCTCATCTCGCTGCATGTGAATGCAGTTACAATATTGAAGCTCAGGGACGGAGCGGTTCCCATGACGACCAGCCGCTGTGAATATGAAGTGCGCTCCAGTGTTCCCGTCTCCTCCGCCTTCCTGCACTGGGAGACACTGAGTGGGGAGGTGGAGCTCCCAGGGAGACACCAGTACTGGAGGAGCTGGGCTCAGGGCCCGGTCCCAGAGACCCGCCGCGATGCAGCTGCTCCGCGTCACGAGGGCCGCTCGGCGGGCCGGACCGGGCCGGAGGAGCTTAATGGGGAATCCATTCGGCTCTGAGTGGTTCAGCCGCTGAGCTTTCAGAGAAAGACTTCCTGTCTGCAGAGGGACGCAGCGCAGGGTCAGGGTGGAGGACTCTCCAGGTCCATCAGGGTGGAGGACTCTCCAGGTCCATCAGGGTGGAGGACTCTCCAGGTCCATCAGGGTGGAGGACTCACCAGGTCCATCAGGGTCAGGGTGGAGGACTCTCCAGGTCCATCAGGGTCAGGGTGGAGGACTCACCAGGTCCATCAGGGTCAGGGTGGAGGACTCACCAGGTCCATCAGGGTCAGGGTGGAGGACTCTCCAGGTCCATCAGGGTGGAGGACTCTCCAGGTCCATCAGGGTCAGGGTGGAGGACTCACCAGGTCCATCAGGGTCAGGGTGGAGGGCTCTCCAGGTCCATCAGGGTGGAGGACTCTCCAGGTCCATCAGGGTGGAGGACTCACCATAATGGTCCCAACTGGTCCAACTGCCCGAGCAGCCAGACAATGGAGGTTGTTCTGTGTTCTGGAGAGAGCGTGAGTGGGTGTGAAGGAATGAGCCGTCTGGGGGGGGGGGGGGGCGGCAATATGGCCGCCACACAGTGACCGGACTGTGGAGGACCACAAAGACCTGTCTGTCTTCCTCGAGAGTCTGAGTGTCATCGTGGGAGACACTGAGGGGCAGGTGGTGGTGGTGGTGGTGGTGGGGGGGGGGCAAGAGTCAGATGACATCATTTTCACGGGGACCACGGCCTGAAGGTTCAGAACCGTCGAAGGACTTTATATCATATGGAAAGTGATGGAGGCCAATGGGGTAACTGAGCCTGGTGTGTGATTGGTTCACACAAGAAGAAGGAGGAGCAACACCGTGACATCATTTCCTCTCTTCCAGCCCGACTCCTGACCCCCACGGGTCTGGGCCGCCACAGCCTCCTCTACCTGAAGGAGATCGGGACCGGCTGGTTCGGGAAGGTGAGCCCACCTGTAACGTGTGTGTGTGTGTGTGTGCGTGTGCGTGCGTGTGTGTGTGTGTGTGTGTCTGTGCATGTGGGTGTGCGTGTGTGTGTGTGTGTGTGCTCCTACCACCAGATAACATGTTGTTGTGGTTCTCTCTGTTTCTCCTCCTCCACCGTTCACTCCTTCATGCCTCCTCTCCATCCTTGTGTACCTCCACCGGTACGTCATTGTGTGCGTGTGTGTGCGTGTGTGTCCATGTGTCCATGTGTCCATGTGTGTGTGTCCATGTGTCCATGTGTCCATGTGTGTGTGTCCATGTGTGTGTGTCCATGTGTCCATGTGTGTGTGTCCATGTGTCTTCCCTGTGCGTATATCTACGTCTCTTTCTCTTGCAGGTCCTGCTGGGGGAGGTGGACACCACCCTGGACTCCACCCAGGTGGTGGTGAAGGAGCTGCGAGCCAGCAGCAGCGTGCAGGAGCAGATGCACTTCCTGAAGGAGGTGCAGCCGTTCCGGTATTTATTTGTTTGTTTACTCCTCTCAGCTGTTGCCTGTGTTTCTGTCTGTCAGCGACAATAAAATAACATTTTGAGGACATTCATTTTTATTTTTGTATATTTCAGAGGGGGTTATATACATATATATATATAATTGTTTTTTTCTTTTTCTTTTTCATTTCAACATTTTAGATATATATATATATATATATATATATATGAAAAGAAAATAACAATAATAATAATAATAATGAAATTATTATTTTCTTTATACATTCATGTATATATATATCTGAAAAATTTTTTACACTTTTATATATACAATAGATATATTTATATCTATATTAAAAAAATGTTAAATCTAAAAAAAACAATAATAATGGAAATAATTAATTATTGTTCATAGTAATAAAAAAAAATTCACACATCTAAAAAAATATTTTTTCGATTTAACACTTTTATATATACAGGAGATATATATACAAATGTTAAATCGAAAAAAGAAAATAATAATTTAGACAGATGATACCAAAAATCACAATTTAATTTTCAACCCTTCAAAATAAAGAACATGAAAGCAGCGCTGTTACGAAACTAAAGAGCGTAAACAAGCGTACGTCTATCTTTGAGGAAATGTGAGTAACAAACATCCATTACAGATAATGTAAGCTGTGCATAAAAAATATGTAAACATTTATATATTTATATATATATATATTCATAAATGTTAAATGTAAAAAATATTTTTATATTTTTATTTAACATTTTTATATATATTTACTGTATATTTTAAATATTTTTATATATAATATCTCCTCCTCCCCTCTCCTCCCCCCCCCCCCCCCCCCCCCCTCTCCTCAGTGCTCTGCAGCACCCTGCTCTCCTCCAGTGTTTGGTCCAGTGCACCGAGGTCGCCCCCTTCCTGCTGGTGATGGAGTTTTGTCCACTGGTGAGTTTCCTAGAGGCTTCCGGGAAAAGAGATTAATAAATATTTATTAGCATGAGATAAATCCAACATAAGATAAATCCAACATAAGATAAATCCAACAAAAGATAAATCAAACACAAGATAAATCAAACACAAGATAAATCAAACACAAGATAAATCAAACATAAGATAAATCAAACAAGCGTATTGTAGTGATGTCATTGAATTAAAGGATTTTAAATACTTTACGTAAAGATAGCTGTTTCTCTGCAGCTTCGTGTTTTATATAAATTGGTTTTTATGGTGCATGAAGTCTATTACAATAATAATACCTGCTCTGGCTTGCTCCCACTAAATAAATAATAATATTATATAATACAGTGTGTTTATCCGTGTTTATTGTAAAAGCCCAGGTCAAGTCTATTGACCTCGTAAAGGCTGCAGTACATCCTGTAACCATTCAGGACATTATTAAAAACTTCTAATGTTTTGTAGTTTAATTAATTTATATTCATTGTTGCAATAAAAAACATTCTTGGCAGCAGCTGTAAATATTTGATTGATGGGCTCAGAAGATTTAATATATTTAATATGATATTTAACATGATATTTAATATGTTATTTGAGTAGGCAAAGAACTTCCTTGCTTCCACTGTCGATCACTTTTCAATTCTTCCTCAGTGTGAATTGGTTTGAATCCGGATTCTAATGCAAACAAGAGACGTGTCTGGCCCCGTGAAGCACAGTGCAATGACACGCTGCCCTCTGGTGGTCAGACACTATATCACACACATATCTCTGTGTTTCCAGGGGGACGTGAAGGGCTACCTCCGCAGCTGCCGGGCCTCAGAGACCATGACCCCGGAGCCCCTGGTCCTCCAGCGGATGGCCTGTGACATCGCCTCGGGACTCTTGCACATGCACAAACACGACTTCACACACAGGTAGCGACTTATTGCTGCTGTTGAATATCAGAGGCGTGTGATTGGACGAACACGCCCTCGGCATCTCTCATTGGTCAGGAGGATCTTGGTTGCTTCCTGGAACAATATCCTGGTGCTGCCCGAGTGCTCCTGACTGACTCCAGCATCAGTGATTTTGTTGCAGGCGGTGACCTCATCTCCAGGTCTACATCTCCGTGGTTGGTGTGTGAGCACTAAACTAAATAATAAAGACCTCTAACAGCTGTTTACCCCCCCCCCCCCCCCCCCATGTGACCAGTGACCTGGCTTTGAGGAACTGCTTGTTGTCTGCCGATGTCTCCGTGAAGATTGGAGATTACGGCCTCGCCCAGAACAAGTACAAGGTCTGTTTATCAAAAAACAACATCAGGGCTCTCAAGTTTTGAAGACAGGCAAGCGTGACATTTCCATCAGCACCCGATGCTCACCTGTGCGTGCATCGCAGCTGACGGGGGGAGGAGGGGGGGGGTGCTAGTGACTATTTTTTTGCTCCGTCCCGATGCGCGCAGACCGGCGTCGGAGCTCTGCAGCGACCGCGATCGACCTATCGATCGGCGTATTGAGCACCCCTGCATTCAAGCATTAAATAGCTGAGAGTTTTTTTCAGCGTGAGAAATACGATGTGTGGCGGGAGTGCGTGAGTTAAGACCGAAATGCGTGAGTCTCACGCTCAATGCGTGAGACTTGAGAGCCCTGCAACATAAACTAAGCTATTAAATGCTATCTTAATGCTAATGCTAAGCTAGTTAATTATATCTTAATACTAATGTTAAGCTAGTTAATCTGATGCTACGTCTACAAAAAGATGATGCATTTACTCCACCCACGTGCGTTTCTACAGATCATTCCATTTAAGTTAAGAACCTTTAAAAAGTACCCTTAAAATATGTTTAGTTTAATTTATTTTAGTTTTCAATGTGAATTAAAATAAAGTTACATTAAAGTGAGGAAAAATAAACTTAAAGTGCGACCTCCCCCTTCAGGATGATTACTACGTGACATCAGATCAGATGAGCGTGCCGCTGCGTTGGATCGCTCCAGAGCTGGTAGACGAGGTGCATGGAAAACTGCTGGTGGCGGACCAGACCCAGCACAGCAACATGTGGTAGGACACACACACACACACACACACACGTACAAAACTATTAAAACCACGGAAAAGGTCACGACCAGAACACTGGCGTCCCTGAGACCACACAGAACTCACTCACTGTGCGTGGACATGGAATATAGCTTCTGCCTTCCACTCCTTAAATGATTCGTTGAGGTTCATCTTGTGATACGAATATTAAAAGAGCAGAGAGCCCAAAACACACAACGTCTGCCGTTGAACTCACCTGTGGCAGTCTTTGGTATTGACAGAGTTAAAGAGCCAGATTAATAAATCAAAAAACAAGTTCAAGACCACTGGATGAGGTATTTGTGTCTTCCTGTGCCTCAGGTCTCTGGGCGTCACCATCTGGGAGTTGTTTGAGTTGGGCAACCAGCCCTACAGGCACTACTCGGACCGGCAGGTGCTGAGCTACGCCGTGAGGGAGCAGCAGCTGCGACTGCCCAAGCCGCTGCTCAAAGTGCCGCTGGCGGAGCGCTGGTGAGACACCGGCCCGTTCACAGGCATCCGGCACCCGCTGGGTCACATTTTGACTTTCTCTTTTCTCACGCTTGGGTTTCGTCAGGTACGAGGTGATGCAGTTCTGCTGGCTCCAGCCCGAGCAGAGGCCCAATGCCGAGGAAGTCCACCTGCTGCTCAGCTACCTGTGCGCCAAGGGGGCCAGCGAGGCCGAGGAGGACTTCGAGAGACGGTGGAACTCCCTCCGTCCCGATACCGTATTCGATGGCCACCGCGGGGCCTCGGCAATGCCCCTCATCCACCCCTCGTCCACCTCCTCCTCTTTCCCCCTCCTCGAGCAGTTTTCAGCCGGCGATGGCTACCACTCGGAGACCGGGGACGACATACTCACGGTCACAGAGACCAGCCACGGCCTGAACTTTGAGTACAAGTGGGAGCAAGCCAGAGCAGACCAGTCGTACGGAGCCCCGGACTCCTTGGGTCAGGTCGACCATCATCCCCAGGAAGCGTTTTACCCCCCTGAGAGCATCGTGGGAGGCTGCCCCACGGAGAGTCTCAGCCACGGACTTTCTCCTCCTTACTACCAATCAAAACACCTCCATGCTCCAGGCATAGTTCCCGTCCTCAGTGCTCACAGCCCCTCGATAGGCAGTGAATACTACATCCGCATCGAGGAGCCGGTGGACTGTAACATCGATCTGGACTACACCATGTGCTCCTACAGCCCGGACTACCAAGGCAGCAGTGGGAGCTTTCTGACCGGGAGTGCTGACTCAGGCGAGTGCCTGGGCTGCCCGTCACAGACCACGGACACGGGTCCCTTTTGGCCACCAGACATCCATAATTCAGATATGTACGACTCGGACGACTCAAGTCCTGCTATCTCCCTGACGATGGAGCCCCTCTTAGGGCAAGTGTTGGACAATAGCCCACTACGGCCCTGGGAGTCCAGCCACTATGTGTCCTATAAAGACCGAGACGGGGGTTACTACTACGAACACTCGCCCCCTTTGGGAATAGATCACTATCTGATTAAACGCCAGTCCTCCAGTGAGCGTCATCAGGAGAGCTGGGGGTCCAGGAGCCTGCGTCAGGCCCTGGGTGAGTTGGAGAGATCCCCCGCGGTGACCAGTGCATCCCAACAGGCCAACAGAGACGCATACATGGACACCACATGTCAGACCTCCATCATAGGAAAGAACGTGACGGGGGGCTACTACGACATGATGGGCTCCCTGAGGAGGACCATGCCCGGCCACGCCAGGCGTAACAGCCACTCGGTCAGCATTGACATGGAGACGGAGGGGGCGCTCTTCATCGGACACAGAGACAGCGACACAGAGGAGGAAGAGGAAGAGGACATATTTGTTGAGAGACACACCTGCAACACTTGGCCTTCAAAACACCGCCACAGCAGCACGGGTCACCACAGACGCGCTAGCCACAGACAGGACACTTATGTGGACTTCCACTACACCATGCCGAGTACAGACATCGAAGACTCCTGGCCAGAGGAGCACAGCATGGCCTTCCACTCTCTTCCCAAACCTGTGGACTATCTGGAGCCCCACCAGGCCAAAGACAACAGCGCCTGCCTCAGCCTGAGTAAGCACCCTGCCACGATGCCCTCGGACCACTGCGACGCCTACATCTACCTGTGCCATGAGAGCGAGACTCCTGGAGAGCCGGCATCTGGAGAGTGCTGCCACTCGCTCTTTGTCGACCCGCTCACAGGCTCGCTGGTCAGAAACAATAGCCACAGCCACAGCTACAGCCACGGCAGCTACGGCAGCGAAAAGGCCGTCGACGTGCCGAGCAGCGACGAGATGATCAATCTGTCACCGGCCCCGGGCGGCCCCGTTGTGGCCAAGCCTTCCTCGATGAAGACCGAGGACAGTAGAGAGCGGCGTGTCGACCTCACAACCGATGAAGCGCTCTTCAAGGAGAAGAGGGAGGATGCAATCAAAGGAAATCCAAACGCGCAAAAGCCGACGGAGCCTAAAATAGAAGAGGTGACCCCGACAACGGCCGCAACCACCCCGCCTCCCGATGACAACATGCACGTGATGGTGCCCCTTGCGGATCCGCAGTCCGAGTTGAGTCACACGGGCGACAGCGGCGTCGACCACGGGAGCTCCAGCGTGAGCCTCGCCGACCTCCTTGACTGCAGCGACGACTACGACGACATCACGGACGACACCACGGACGTCACCTCGGGCATCTTTGCGGACGAGTCCTGCGAGCTGAGCGCCTCTCCTGCCTTCAAGTCTCTGCAGAAGCAGGTGGGAACTCCTGACTCCATGGATTCCATGGATCTGCCATCTGGGTCTTGTGAAGGCTTCAGCCCCGTGTCCTCCCACCCGTCCAGCTCCCCTAAAGCTATGGACAGTGGCTACGACACGGAAAATAACGAGAGCCCCGAGTTTGTACCCAAAGAGCCTCATGAAGCCCGTGAACAACCTCTTGGAAATCCTACCCTTCATACAAAGATGAATGAGGACAAGGAGCTGGAGGAGCTGCAGGAGCAGGAGGGTGAAGTAGAGAGGGAGGCAGAACCATCATTGGATGAGGATTTGGCCTCTGGAGCCTCACAGACCGGCGATCACGGCCTCCTACCGCTCAGCGATGAGACTCCGTACCGGGACTCTGCCTACTTTTCAGACTATGAGAATGAAAGGCAGTCTAGGGATGAAGGGGAAGAACCGTCTGAGAGAGGGAGAGATGAAGAACATGTTGAAAAGGAACCACCCATGGGAGAGAGGAAGGGTGAGAAAAGGAAGAATGAGGAGGAGGAGGAGGAGGAGGAGGAGCTTAATGACTCTGCAGTGAACAATGACCTTAAACTTGACCTGAAACACCTGTCGGAGGGAGGATCCGACTCGCCCTCTCCGCTGGAGATGGATGCACATGTGACTGGAGGTCATGAGCAGGATGAGGAGCTGGGGCTACATGAGGATCCCTCTGAGGGCGGGCTGGAGGAATGGCCCTCTCAGGAGGAGAACTCGTCCCTCGGCGACTGGGCGGCGGAGGTGGTGGGGGCCATGGAAGAAGCCCTCGGCGCCCTGAATGGAGACCGCACCTCCGACATTAGGGAAGAAGAGGAAGGAGCAGAGGACTCTCTTCTAGATCTAGAAACAGAAGAGACGATTCGAAGCGGACCTTCGGGGACATCCGGTGAAATCCTGCACGCTTTACCCAAAGACGGGGTGGCCTTGCAGCACGCGGCGAGCACCAGGCGCTTTTCCTCGTCCTCTCCTCCCCCGGCGGCAGAGGGCCGAGGGACCCCGTCTAACGGGGAGGAGGCGGACGAGGAGGGCGGCGGCACCGACGACAGCGACGAGTCGGACGAGGAGCTGCGTATCTACAGCGTGCAGGAGCAGAGCGGCGGCGAGGACGAGAGCCACCCGGTGCCCATCGTGGTGAGCGACGGCGGTGAACACCGCGAGCTGCGCAGCCTCCTCAAGGTGCCGACCCGCCTCGCCACGGACGACCTGCAGGAGGCGCCGGAACGCAAGAAGAAGACGGTGTCTTTTTTCGACGACGTCACCGTCTATTTGTTCAATCAGGTGAGCATCAGAGATTAAATTCATTCATTCGTATTTTAAATCCGTACGAATTTGAGACTATTTGTTCCTCCTTTTTGTGTTTGTGATGAAATGCTTTACAGAAGCTGAATGTTTTTCATAGATTAGAAAAACAAACCACTTGGGGTCACATGATTCAACTCATTGACCTCTAGGGGGCAAACCTACATGTAACCTACCATGTGGCATATTGTAATCATGGTTATTACCTCCGCGTCGTCACTAGGAAAGTCCCACGAAGGAGCTGGTGGAGGGGGGCTTCCCCCTCGGAGCGGAGGGTCAGAGTTCACGGAGCAAATCCCAAGAAAAGCTGAACGCCTCCGATGAGTCCTCCGACGGGAACGTCTCGGAGGAGAGTGAGTACCCCGAGCCTTCCTGGAGAGGAAGTGTTGATGTAATTCTCTTTAATCACCATCTAAATATCTCAGGTGCAGGATACGAGTGGGAGGACGACTTCCCCCTGCTCCCTCTGCCCACCTCCTCGGTGGCCCCTCCCCCCCCAGAATCCAAACCGGCCACCGCCACCGCGCCGCCGTTCTCCCGCTTCACCGTCTCGCCCTCCGCCGCGTCCCGCTTCTCCATCACTCACATCTCCGACTCGGACGTGGACTCCGCGGGAGGTGGGTCTCCTCGTCTTTTAGCCTCATATAAAATATGACGTATTTAATCTTGCGTTCGACTTAAAGATGCCCGTGAAGAGTTCCTCTGACCCTCGCTCTGTCTCTTGCAGGAAGCGGCGAGGACGGCGACAAAGAATGACGAGCGGTGGACATTCACCCCCCCGCCCGCCGCCGCCTGCTAGCATGACTTCTGATCTATTGTCTGTTTTTAACGTCAGGTTCTTAGAAACACGAGACAGTGCCTCTTTTGAAAGGTCCGTCTCTACTGACCTAACATGTTTTAGAATGCTGAAAAAAGAGAATGGTTAATATATATATACAGTTTACAGAATATGAATATATATATATAATGTATGTACGGTGTAAAGAATCTAGGAACTTTGAATTGTGCATATTTTTCAGATCAAAGAGACACAATGGAAGGATGAGAAGAGAATGGAACCACCTGGACCAGGGGTTAGTCCCTACTGGTCTACAGGGGTTAGTCCCTACTGGTCTACAGGGGTTAGTCCATACTGGTCTACAGGGGTTAGTCCATACTGGTCTACAGGGGTTAGTCCCTACTGGTCTACAGGGGTTAGTCCATACTGGTCTACAGGGGTTAGTCCCGACTAGTCTACAGGGGTTAGTCCATACTGGTCTACAGGGGTTAGTCCATACTGGTCTACAGGGGTTAGTCCCTACTGGTCTACAGGGGTTAGTCCCTACTGGTCTACAGGGGTTAGTCCATACTGGTCTACAGGGGTTAGTCCCGACTAGTCTACAGGGGTTAGTCCATACTGGTCTACAGGGGTTAGTCCCTACTGGTCTACAGGGGTTAGTCCCTACTGGTCTACAGGGGTTAGTCCATACTGGTCTAACTGGTCTAACTGGTCCAGGATCAGCACGTTGAGACCACTGAATTTGTACTTTTTAGGAAAGCCGCTTTACTCGTCTTAATAAACATAACGAGAATCCTTTAGGTATCACAAGTAATATATTGTTAATATGTTTGCTTCATTCGGAGACGGAGGAAGCTAAAGGCTCACGTTTGGTTACAGAACCTGGACAATGTGATGTTCTTCAGAATCAGGAACGCCACTGTACCGCGTCACGGCCACGCCCCTTTTTGTCGGAAACATTAAAACAATAGTTCAACGAGGGCGAAGTGCTCGTCACAATACGTGTGCACATCATTATCAAATAACACTTAAAACAAGGTCCGTCATCACGTTGATGCAAAGATCCGTCAGTCCACCACGCAGTAATATTAATATTCACAAAGGCCTCGAGCCACCAGACGCTCCAGTTGTTTGGTTTCCACGGACAGTTTCCATCGCCATGCTGCCAATGTGTCGGCATAGCAACGAGCTCAGCGTATTAAAAGTCATATTTCTGTGTGAACTCACGCTTTGGCATAAATCTGCACATCGTGCTCCAGCTGCTCCTCGCTGTGTGTGTGTAGTTTAGTGTGTGTGTGTGTGTGTGTGTGAACTCGTTCAGATGAGAAGATAAACCTGAGCGTGTGAACAGACTCACGAAAGATCCAATAGGAATAAGCATTGCTCTGCTTCCTGTGCGTCAGAGGATGGAATCGAACTTTTAGGAGTATCGGAAGTACTTATAGGAGTATCGGAAGTACTTTTGGGAGTATCGGAAGTACTTTTGGGAGTATCGGAAGAACTTATAGGAGTTTCGAAAGTACTTTTACGATTATCTGAAGTACTTTTAGGAGTATTGATGTGCTTTAGGAGGGAAAGTTACGTGTCTCGTGTGTTATTGTTTTATTGTTGCCAAAGAGCTGTTGTGTTGTTGTTTTTACCCCAAACCGGAGACAGATGACAGAAGCTCCGCCCCCCCTCCTCACCCGGTCACATCGTTACTTTCTGTACCTTCTATCAGATATAAATAAAGTCTGTTTTACACATCTTCAGATATCCATTTGAGTATTCTCTATAAATTAATTTCACAATATTCTGCATCTTGACGTTCTCTTCATGGCATGAACTCATCTTTAATACTAATTGTTTTACGCCCGACGCCTGCTGTTTAAACATTTTCTATGACAAATGTTCTGGCGCGCAAGACCAGAAGTATACATTATTATTATTAGGATTAAAGCTGATCACCTTCAGGTCTGATCCCGGCGATGCGTTCAAGACACACGACCCAAAGTCGGCAATTACTGGATTCTTGATTCTTTATTAAATTGAAAAAACCAACAAATCCCATGATGCAATTCTTCTGTCCATCACTTATCATTTATGTATGAATTCTGTTCTTCACATTATATTATGCTCTTATGACTGAATGTGATGTTCTATAGCTCAGGACCTTCATCAGGCTCCTCCTCTTCATCATCAGAAAGGCTCGAGAGGCGGAGCCTCCACGGCCGGCTCGAGAGGCGGAGCCATGCTGACTGGAGGAACGCACAAGGATGCAAATCCTGCATGAATAAATTAAAAAGGTCAAAGAGTGAACAGGATGAGACGGTTGAAAAAGAAGAAATAAAAATAAACAGGAAGAGGAACGTTGAGCACATGATGCCACACACACACTGGAGGCACACACACACACACTCGAAATACCCTTAAAATACTATGGCATGGCATTTAATTTAAGAGGTTGAAACAAGAACCCATTTGGCCTCGGCGGCAGATTAAAAAGATAAAATAAAAGAAACAAAACAAAAGCCTCCGTCTGAATTCAGTCATTTCATACTTTCATACTAGTATAAATCCACCATTAAACTTCTTAGTGCCCCAAAGTTAAAACAAGCCTTTAATATCAAAGACAACACGCGAAGAGCTCCTCCCACCTTGGAGGTTGCAGGAGGCGGAGCCACAGAGGAGCCCTGGCTGGACGCCACTTTCTTCTCAAAGCAAAATGGCCGACGCTTCGCTGGACTCTGGATCCAGAAGCGCCTCCACATGTTTGTTATCGAAAATAATATTGACATAAAAAAAGTTCCTTTATCTCCTGCAGAGGCACTGCAACGAGTCTGACTGGAGAGACACTTCAGAACGAGTCGTTACTGTCACTTTAAATCAGGGATTCCCAAAGTGTGGTGGGCGCACCCCTGGGGGTGCGCGAGCTGTCTCTAGGGGGTGCGCGAGAGGAAAAATGTAATGGTGGTCTAATGGTGTAATAATTAATATTAAACATTCTCAGGGCTCTCAAGTGTCACGCATTGAGCGTGAGACTCACGCATTTCGGTCTTAAATCACGCCACACATCGTATTTCTCACGCTGAAAAAAACTCTCGGCTATTTAATGTTTGAATGCAGGGGTGCTCAATACGTCGATCGTGGTCGCCGCAGAGCTCCGACGCCGGTCTGCGCGCATCGGGACGGAGCAAAGAAAAAGTCACTCGCACCCCCCCCCCCCCCATCAACAACTCTTCTCGGAGCAAAGAGAAAGAAAAAGTCACTCGCAAGGTGTGGGGGATTGGGGGTGCGTGAACCTGGTCGGGATGTAGAAGGGGGTGCGTGGCCTAAAAAGTTTGGGAACCGCTGCTTTAAATCAACCCAAACATTCATTTCAATCTTTTTTAAAGAACTTTTCTTCTAGATATTAAATGAAAGAAAACAAGCAGCACATCCTCACATGGAGACGCGGGAGCGGCGAATGTTTAGCATTTTAATAAACTACGTTCACAGTCAGAAATATAGATTATTACGTTCATAAGGTGCGTTTTCTTGTTGTGAATCACAGATACTTTATGTACACAGAACATTCCCAAACACTTAACACATTTACATTAGTGTGTTCATGGCACAGACAGTAAGATATTGATTGTAAAGCCGTCGTCCTCTCCGAGTCGTCGTTGACCTCACGCCATGATTTACATCCTCTACACGTCCTCCATGAGAGCAGCGACACTCGAGGGAATACGATCCCAGAAATATGAAAAAGAAAAGTGCTCATGGACGAGAGGAAGGTTCAAGTTCCTCATAGGAACGTCCGTCTTTGAAAACTCAGTCTGTTTACTCGGGTTTTGTTCTGGTGGGACCAGAGGCCGAGTGTGGCCCCACCAGAGGCCCAGTGTGGCCCCATCAGGGTGTCCAGTTCGACATAGCACAAAGCAGGACGGGGGAGGGGGGATGCAAGGAACTCCTCTTCCTTGTATTGATTGACTCGGGGAGTTTATTGCCGTAGATAGGAGGAGTTAGGGAGGTAGGGAAGGAGGCATGGAGGGGGCGGGGCTTAGCAAGGTGCCTGTCCCATCGCCTCGTCCGGCTGAGTCCGTCACACCGTCGAGATCAGCTTGCCCTCCGAAGAGCTGAGGACAGAGAGAGGAGAGGCTTCCAGGAGCAGCACACACACGGAGGAGAAACCATGGCAACTATGGGTTTAGGGGGGGGGGGGGTCAACAGGTCAACCGGATTCTTGTTCCAGTAGAAGATAAATAAATATATTAACTGCGTGGTTGTTACCTTGCGGGGAAGCGGGGCTCGTACTCTTCCACCTGCTGTGAAGACAAAAAACAGATGAGATCCAGTTCAGATGCAGTGACAACAGCGGCCAGCAGGGGGCAGCAAGCCGACGCGGGAGAAACCCTACGAGGCACACCACGCTCAAAGAAAGAATATAAAGGACAGAATACTGCCTTTAAGTATTTTAATACAATATCAAATCGAACTGAATTTTAAAATATACTCAGTAAAATACTTCTGGATCCAATTGTGTGTAAAAAAAAAAAGAAGACAAAACTGTCACTTCTGCAGACATTTTCCTCCTGAAGAGACAATTAAAGTTGACTAATTAAGCTCCGCCCACATGTTCCAGGTGAGGTGGAGGAGGTGTGTGTGTGTACCTGTGAGAAGCCCGGCACGGCCACGCTGTAGGGCCGCTGCTGTCTGCTCGGCGCCGCCATGCGGGAGTGGGCGCTGTAGTCCGGGACGGGGACGCCGTCCCTCTCCAGGAGGTTCCCCGTGCTGCTGCTCTTCCCGTGGAGGCTGGACAACACACAGGGGATGATGTGGCGGCCAATCAGGGACGAGCGTCTTTGTGCTTGTGATGTCATATGAAGCCACATGATACACACAACACACGTCGAGTCAACGCTCCAGAACATACTTGTGGACCCGGAGCTGCCGGGAGGAGCTGGCGTCCACGTCAGAGATGACCCGGGTGTAGGAGAAGGGGAACCAGCCACGCCTGGGGGGGGGGGGGGGGGGCATTAACTAAAGTCCAGTGAGGACACAAAGCCTTCCACATGGGTGTCATGACTCACATCCGGGTCTTCTCGTTCTCCCCGTAGTGCCAGCCGTCCCGGGCCTCGGGCACCAGCAGGGTGACCACGTCGCCCTCGAAGAAGCTCAGCAGGGTGCCGTTGTCTCCGGCCGCGTGGGAGAAGATGGCCTGGACCCGGGTCCTGCCGTTCTTCTCCAGGCCCGCCGCCATGGAGCTGGAGCGGGGCAGCGTGCGGGTCTCCGCTGGTTCAGAGGGAACACGGACACGGTCAGGAGCGACTCCTCCTCATCTCCCGGCTCGAGGTCCACTCAGAGCTGGCTGTGTCATGCAGATGTTCTCCAGATGTACATGTGACTGTGTGTGTGTGTCCTTACTCAGGGGGGTCCTGGTCTTGGCGGGGCCGGCCTTGCGGACCGGCAGGGTGTTGGAGTAGACCTCCCCTCTGGAGGCCTTGCCCTGGGCCACCTTGCCCTCCATCCACTGCTGGTAGTCCTCTCCTCCGGCACCACCGTTCATCACCGGCATCGCCGCGTCCCCCGCGCCCAGCATCCTCTGGAGGAGACGCACGGTCAAAATATATAGATATAGATTTATATTTAAAAAAATACAAATACAATTTTATTTTTACATATATAAAAATATATTTTACAAAATGTATTAAAAAAAATGTATATATATATATTTTCTATATATAATTTTTTTCAATATATATACAAAAATAAATATATATATATAGACACTGTATATATGATTAAAACAATAAAAGCTTTCAGGGAGACCACAGCCCACCCACCCTCTCTCTCTTTTTAAGAAATGTAACCAGTTCTGCAGGAGGGGTAGATGGGGGGGGGGGGGGGCTAATTAGCATGAGCTGACAAGTTTGTTTGCATTCACAAGAGTTTTCTAAGGATGCGTTGATGGCTCCTATGATGCAACAGGGGTCACAACTCATTCCAGGTGTGTGTCTGTGTGGTCTTCACTTGGCTACTTTTTCCAAGGCTTGTTTGGGGTTAAAACTTAGTTTAAGGAAGGTTTATGAACGTTTACACTTTACGACATAAATAGTCCATTTTTATAGAAAATGTCAAAAAATAGGCCAACATGAATAAATATAATATATATCTTTGTTTATAAATATATATATATATTAAAAATATATATATATATTTTTATAGAAGGAATATATATATATACAGTATATATATATATATTGTAAAAACATATATATACAACCTCAACAGCTTCTTTGCACGGTTTGAAGCACAGAACAGCACTCGTCCACACAAGACTCCGCCCCCTCCCCATGATCAGGTTCTGTGCCTGTCTGCTGCCAGCGTGAAGAGGACTCTCTCGTCCATCAACACCCACAAGGCAACAGGTCCAGACAACATCCCTGGTCGTGTGCTGAAGGACTGCGCAGAGGAGCTTAAGGACGTCTTCACGGATGTCTTTAATACTTCTCTGAGACAAGCTGTTGTTCCATCATGCTTCAAGGCAACCGCCATCATACCTGTGCCAAAGAAATCCACTCCGTCCTGCTTCAACGACTATCGTCCAGTGGCACTGACCCCCATAATCATGAAGTGCTTTGAACGACTAGTCATGTCGCATATCAAATCCATCCTCCCCCCCACCCTGGACCCTTTCCAGTTTGCATACCGGGCCAAACGGTCCACGGATGATGCAATCTGCTCTGCTCTCCACCCAGCCCTCACCCACCTGGACAAAAAAGACTCCTATGTAAGAATGCTGTTCATAGACTTTAGCTCAGCATTCAACACAATCATCCCACAACAACTAATCTGCAAACTTGACCAGCTGGGGCTCAACACCTCGCTGTGTAACTGGCTGCTGGACTTCCTGAGTGAGAGGCCACAAGCAGTACGTGTTGGCAACAACACCTCGAGCAGCATCACACTCAGCACAGGGGCCCCTCAGGGCTGTGTGCTCAGTCCCCTGCTCTTCACCTTGCTGACTCACGACTGCAAAACCAGCTACAGCACCAATCACATGGTCAAGTTTGCAGGCGAAACAACATTGATAGGTCTCATCACCAAGGATGACGAGACCCTCTACAGGAGGAGGTCAACCTTCTGACCACGTGGTGCGGAGCCAACAACCTCCTGCTCAACAACAGCAAGACCAAAGAGATCGTTGTTGACTTCCGGAAAGGCCACGCCCATCACCCACCACTGACCATCAACGGTGCGGACATTGAGCAGGTCAGCAGCACCAAATTCCTGGGGGTGGAGATCAGTGAGGACCTCTCGTGGACAGCCAACACTACATCGCTGGCAAAGAAAGCACAGAGGCGCCTCTACTTCCTCCGGAAACTGAGGAAAGCAGGGAGCCCCCCATCCATCATGTGCACCTTCTACCGCGGCACCATCGAGAGTATCCTGACCAACTGCATCTGTCAGTGCGGTTACATGCAATCGAATTATTGGCTTAGTCGGACTGAAATCGAATTATCCGTTTCATGTAAACACCTTAGTCGGACTATGTGCGGTCCGACTTCGGTCTGATTGATAGCTCGGTCCGATCCAGTTGATAATTCGACTCTCGCAGCATGTAACTCTGAATTCGATTCGGAACTGGACTTTGCGTCTTTGCGCATGCGCGAGATCCCGCCGCCCTCCTCCCTCCCATGTCGTGACCCGGAAGTCGAAAGAGACGATAAATTAAATTCTCCGTGTACCTTCGGCGACGGCGTCTTCTCTCCGTTATCAACTCAGCCAATAGCGCCATTTGCATTCGCTGTACTCCTATTAACACCATGGAAGAATAGTAGAGGGATGTAGCTTCGCCTTGCTCTCTGTTCGCCATCTTTCTCAAAATGTTGTTGTTGGTGGTGGTGAAGAGGTCAAGCGGAAATGGCTGTATCACCACGAGTTGTAATGAAAACAGCGCCGCCTATCGTATTGGATATGACATGCTTTCGGCCAATGATTCGAATTACTCACTGCCATGTATATTGGGATAATAGCAGATCCCCCAAAAGATAGCATAGTCCGACTAAAGCAAGATTCGAATTATACCATCATGTAAACGCACATACTGTGTGGGGCGGAAGCTGCACAGACCACAGCAGGAACGCCCTGCAGCGCATAGTGAAGGCAGCTGGAAGGATCATGGGTGCCTCACTCCCCCCCCCTCCCATCCCTGCAGGACATATACAACACCCGCCTCACCCGCAAAGCGACCACGATTGTGAGTGACCCCTGCCACCCCTCACACGGTCTCTTCAGCCTCCTGCCCTCTGGGAGGAGGTACCGGAGCCTCCGGGCTCACACCGCCAGGCTGTCCAACAGCTTCATCCACCAGGCGGTCAGGAAGCTGAACTCTCTCCCCATCCTCCCACTCCGTCCTCTTTCAGACTCACATGTCTGAATGCTGCTAGCACAATTTATGTTGTCTATATGTTTACATGTTCTTTTACTATTTTTGCACTTTATGTTGTCTATATGTTGCACAATTCAATTCACTTTATGTTGGACAGAAGAGAAACGCAATTTCGATCTTCTGTATGTTTGCACATATGGAAAATTGACAAATAAAACTGACTTTGACTTTGATATACAAAAAATATATATATTTAAAAAATATATGTGTATTCTTCATATTTGAAAATATCTATATATATATATATATAAATATTTTTATATATTAAAATATATACATATATACACTGTATATATATATTTTAAACCATAAAACGTCTCAGGGGGACTACAGGGGGAATCTACCTGGGTCGCGGCCCCGGAGGGCGGCCAGCTCCGGAGGCACCGGCAGAGCCTTGGCGCCGGGGGCGGGCTCAGAGACGCCCGGGTGATGAGCGCCGGTAACCATGGCGCCCGCCAGGCCGCTCATCTGCTGGGCCAGGAACATGGCTCGGTCCGGCAGCTTGGTGGGCTCGGCACACGCCTGCTGCCACCCCGGGATCTTCTGGGAGAGGAGCTCCTTTCCCTGGAGGAGGGGAGGAAGACGAGTGAGGGGAGGAAGAGATGGAAGAGGGACGGGAGGAAGAGATGGAAGAGGAACGGGAGGAAGAGATGGAAGAGGGACGGGAGGAAGAGATGGAAGAGGGACGGGAGGAAGAGATGGAAGAGGGACGGGAGGAAGAGATGGAAGAGGGACCAGGAGGAAGAGATGGAAGAGGGACGGGAGGAAGAGATGGAAGAGGAATGGGGGATGAGGAGGAAGAGATGGAAGAGGGATGGGAGGAAGAGATGGAAGAGGGACAGGAGGAAGAGATGGAAGAGGGCCAGGAGGAAGAGATGGAAGAGGAATGGGGGATGAGGAGGAAGATATGGAAGAGGGACAGGAGGAAGAGATGGAAGAGGAACGGGGGATGAGGAGGAAGAGATGGAAGAGGGACAGGAGGAAGAGATGGAAGAGGAACGGGGGATGAGGAGGAAGAGATGGAAGAGGAATGAGGAGGAAGAGATGGAAGAGGAATGGGGGATGAGGAGGAAGAGATGGAATAGGAATGAGGAGGAAGAGATGGAAGAGGAACGGGGGATGAGGAGGAAGAGATGGAAGAGGGATGAGGAGGAAGAGATGGAAGAGGAATGGGGGATGAGGAGGAAGAGATGGAAGAGGAATGAGGAGGAAGAGATGGAAGAGGGATGAGGAGGAAGAGATGGAAGAGGAATGGGGGATGAGGAGGAAGAGATGGAAGAGGAATGGGGGATGAGGAGGAAGAGATGGAAGAGGAATGAGGAGGAAGAGATGGAAGAGGGATGAGAAGGAAGAGATGGAAGAGGAATGGAGGATGAGGAGGAAGAGATGGAAGAGGGATGAGAAGGAAGAGGAACAGGAGGAAGAGATGGAAGAGGAATGGGGGAAGAGATGGAAGAGGAACGGGGGATGAGAAGGAAGAGATGGAAGAGGAATGGAGGATGAGGAGGAAGAGATGGAAGAGGGATGAGATGGAAGAGATGGAAGAGGAATGGAGGATGAGAAGGAAGAGATGGAAGAGGGATGAGATGGAAGAGATGGAAGAGGAATGGAGGATGAGTTGGAAGAGATGGAAGAGGAATGGGGGATGAGGAGGAAGAGATGGAAGAGGAACAGGAGGATGAGGAGGAAGAGATGGAAGAGGGATGAGAAGGAAGAGATGGAAGAGGAATGGGGGATGAGGAGGAAGAGATGGAAGAGGAATGGGGGATGAGGAGGAAGAGATGGAAGAGGAATGGGGGAAGAGGAGGAAGAGGAATGGGGGATGAGGAGGAAGAGATGGAAGAGGAATGGGGGATGAGGAGGAAGAGGAATGGGGGATGAGGAGAAGCTCTCCGCCGGTGCTCCTCTCCCACCACCCCTCGCCTCACATGTGCAAAGGGGGCGGAGTCAGTGTGACCAATGGCGGCGCACCTTGCTGTGGTAGGCGCTGCTGCTCTTGGCCACGGCACACTGGCGGTCCACCAGGAAGCAGAACCGGCGCCGCTCCTCGGACAGAGCGCCCTTGTAGCCCTCGGCGATGTAGCCGTCCAGCTCGCTCTGCTTGTTGCTGATGGCCTCCACAAACTGGGGGGGGGGGGGGGGGGGGAGAGAGAGAGAGACAGAGAAAGAGAGAGAGAGAGATTCAACCATGGAGACGTCTTATTGAGCATAAGCAGCTCATTAGTGAATTAATTAAGATAATTAATGCATTAATTATTACATCATTACCTCTCAGAATTCTTATCTAAACAGAATACATGTATGAAATGGGATAACCTGTAATTATATACATAAGAGATATATGTATACAAATATATATATATTTGTTAAATATATTTACATTATTTTACATTACATTTATATTTATATATTTTAAAATATATTTGAAATACGATACTGTATATAAGAAAAGATAGTGGGGAAAAAAAGTATTTAGTCAGCCACCAATTGTGCAAGTTCTCCCACTATAAGAGGGGACATTTCCGGTCATCTTCATCACAGGTAAACCTCACCAGGCGCTGTGTTTGGGATCACTGTCCTGCTGAAGGAGCCACGGTTCATCTTCAAGGCCGAGCTGATGGAAGGAGGGTTTCACTCAGAACCTCACGATACACGGCCCCATTCATTCTTTGCTTTACACGGATCAGTCGTCCTGGTCCCCTGGCAGAACAACCGTCCCAGAGCCTGATGTTTCCACCCCCATGCTTCACAGTACACGACGAGTTGAGTTTTTACCAAAAAGTTATATTTTGATTTCATCTGACCATGAGACACTCTCCCAATCCTCTTTTGGATCATCCAAATGCTCTCTAGCAGACTTCAGATGGGCCTGGACCCTCTGGCTCCAGCAGGGGGACCCTCAGGTCCTGCAGGTTGAGTCCCTGGCCCTGTGGTGTGTTACTGATGGTAGCCGTGGTTACGCTGGTCCCAGCTCTCTCAGGTCATTCATGTGTTCAGCGTTCTTGTGGTCATGTTGACCCCACGGGGGGAGGTCTTGGTGGAGCACCAGATGGAGGGAGACCATCAGGTCTTGGTGGAGCACCAGATGGAGGGAGACCATCAGGTCTTGGTGGAGCACCAGATGGAGGGAGACCATCAGGTCTTGGTGGAGCACCAGATGGAGGGAGACCATCAGGTCTTGGTGGAGCACCAGATGGAGGGAGACCATCAGAGGTCTTGGTGGAGCCCCAGATGGAGGGAGACCATCAGGTCTTGTCTGTCTTCCATTTTCTAATATTTGCTCCCACAGTTGATTTCTTCACACCGAGCTGCTGACCTGTTGCACTCAGCCTCCCAGCCTGGTGCAGCTCTACAGTTTGTTTCTGGTGTCTCTGACAGCTCTTTGGTCTTGGCCATCGTGGAGTTTGGAGTGTGACTGTTTGAGGTTGTGGACGGGTGTCTTTTATACCGATATAGAGTTCAAACTCTCGCCATTAATACAGGTAATGAGTGGAGGACAGAGGAGCCTCTTAAAGAAGAAGTTACAGGTCTGTGAGAGACATACATCCTGCTTGTTTGTAGTTGACCAAATACTTATTTTACCGAGCAATTTACCAATAAATTCTATAAAAATCAGACAATGTGATTTTCTGGATTTGTTTTTCTCATTTTGTCTCTCATAGTTGAGGTTTACCTGTGATGAAGATTACAGGCCTCTCTCATCTTTTTAAGTGGGAGAACTTGCACAATTGGTGGCTGACTCTATACTTTTTTCCCCCACTGTATATCAAAATATATATATTTTAAAATATATTTAAAAAGAATTATATATATATAAAAAAACATATATTAGAAAAGATATAAAATGTCATTCTCTAAGCGTTGAAAGGCAGAAGTAAAGCTGCTCGAACCGAGTCATCTGAGAATGATTTCATGTGGGCGACCAACGGAGCCAGAGAACACGAGGAAGAGGAAGAGGAAGAGGAAGGCCACTTATGAGTCATACGGACTGTGGAGGTGGAGAGGCGTTCAGGTTGCCCACGGGGGGGGGGGGGGGGCTCGTGGGGGCTCCACGAGTCACCGAGGCACACACACACACACACCTGCATCTCCTTGTCCCCGTACTTGGACGGGTGCCGGCTGCTCTGGCTCTTCCTCCTCAGCTTCTTCAGCTCCGCCTGGCACTTCTCCAGGCTCTCCCCTTTGCCCTTGTGCTTTACTTCTTCAGCGCGGCCTGGGGGGGGGGGGGGGGGGTCACAACAGGGTCAAGAGCTCCGCCCTCTGCTTCAGTGGGTGTGTGTGCAAGTGTGTGTGTGTGTGCATGTGTGTGTGTGTGTGTGAGCTCACGTTCAGGTAGCGCGCGTCCAGCTCCACCTTCTTCTCCAGCTCAGTGAGCAGCTCGTTGTGGAACGACTTCAGCTGGAAGACACACACACACACACACACACAGACCCACACACACAGAGAGAGGTGAACCTCCAGGAAGCAAGAAAGACGAGAAGTCTTTGTTGTGAGGAAACGTCACACGGAGATTTGTGGAGTGTGTGTGTGTGTGTGTCTCAGTGTGTGTGTGTGTGTGTGTGTGTGTGTGCGTGCGTGCATCTCAGTGTGTGTGTGTGTGTGTGTCTGTGTGTGTGTCCTTTAAAATGACATTCCCAGACAACTCATTTTTAACAAAAAAATTAAAAAGAAAGTTAAATAAATGATCTACTAAAACCATTTCCAAATGGAAGAAGAAGAAGAGGAAGAAGAAGAAGAAGAAGAAGAACAAGAAGAGGAAGAATAAGAAGAGGAAGAGGAGGAAGCAGCTCACCATCTCCTCCAGCTGGATCTGGATCTGTCGGTGGACCTCAGCCATCTGGAACAGGACCTCCCCTGAAGGAGGAGAATAAGATGATGAAGGGAACCATGAAGAGGAAGAGAGGGACATGACATTTATACATGATGAGAGCAGCATGCAGAAGACACAACACACAGCCACAGAGGAGGAGGAAAAGGAGGAGGAGGAGGAGGAAGATGAGGAGGGGTAGGAGGACGAGGAGGAGGGGGAGGAAGATGAGGAGGGGGAGGAGGAGGAGGGGTAGGAGGAGGAGGAGGAAGAGGAGGAGGGGTAAGAGGAGGAGGAGGAGGACACATCAGACGTGATGAACATGAGCAGCACGACTTATAAAAGATGAAGAAACAAGACAAACAACTGAATGTTTTAAATAAACTACAACAACACACACACGCAGGATGCAACAACAACACAGTAAACAACAACACACACACGCAGGATGCAACGACAACACAGTAAACAACAACACAGCCATGCGGCGTGAGGAGGGTACCTACATGCTGCCTCCTCTGGAGAGCAGAGAGGAGGACAAGAACAGGTGAGACCAGAGACCTGCAGGGACCAGGACCACCAGGACCTGGTCCACATCAGAGACCAGGAGGA